>NW_027069992.1:149347-176280 GCF_002906115.3 Quercus suber
TGTGTTTTTTTTTTTTTTTTTTTTTTTTTTTTTTTTCTCTCTCTCTCTCTCTCTCTCTCTCTCTCTCTCTCTCTCTCTCTTTTGTTGAGGTTTTTGGATTTGGAATTTGTTGGAGGACCGGTGATTGTGGTTGTAGTTTGTGGCGGTGGTTGTAGCGGTGATTGTTGTGACGGTGGTTGTAGCAGTGGTTCTTGGTTCTTTGTTGGTGGTGACTGCCGGGGCTATGTTTGTATATTGTTGTGTTTTGAGTCAATATATTATTTTAATGTGTTGTATATATTATTTTAATGTTTAGAATGAAAAAATAGAACATCTGATAAATGGTATATTGTAAAATAATGTGATAAAATAGTAAAGTAGATTTTTGATGTGTCAAAATGACATTTTTTAAGAGAGAGCTGATGAGAATGCTCTAAGCATGGAAGATTTCAGATCACAAAGATGAACTTGAGGGTGAGTTTGTTTGAAGTGGAGGGGTCTGATATAGGACATAATCTACCATTTAATTTTTATAATTCATTAATTTTGGTATTTTTTTTATTTAGTTTTTGTTATTTTAGATTTATGGTATTTATTTTCTTATTTTTAGGTGTTTTTAATTTTTTTTTTAGATCAAATTTGATTCCTAATATGGCTATGTATTAATTAGGATTTATTTTAGAATATATTTTTTTGTTTGTCAAAATTTTAAAGCCTTTAAATCGGTCTCCAAGTTTGTCAATGTTTTTTTTTTAAACAATTATTCAATCAATAAAATTCAAACTTTTGTCTCTCTATCTAGTGAATTTCAAACTCTTTTTCCTTGTAGATTCAAAAATCCTCAAATTCGAGGAACCTTCGTGAATTCGGGGTTATATTTCAAAAGCAAATAGTTGTTTTCCTTTGGGAACTTGGCCCATATGGATTATTAGTATAGTTGAAAATTTTAAAATTGTCTTGATTTAGTTTTGGGTGAATTTAAGAGAGAGAGGGACACAATTTTTTTTTTTTATCCTATTTCTTTATGAACTTCCAAACAAAATGTAAGACACCAATCATCTTATTATTTTTCATCCCCATTTTTTTTTCTTTTAACAATTTTCTTTCTTTGGTCACAAGCTCATACAGGATGATCCAAAGAATTACTTACTTTGAAGTGCTTCATTTCGTTTTAAGCCGTCCTTTGAACACATCTCTCTTTTTGTGGATATTCTAAAGAACTTCTATTGTAAACACCGTCTCTATTTTTTCTTTCTATGGAGTCTCTTTTCGCTTTTCTCAGTGTCTGTACTTGACATTATTATAAAGTTAAAAGTTACTTGACATTATTATATAAATTTACATAGTGTCGAGGGGGAAATTGATGCCTCTAAATAAGATGTTGGGAAACCAAATCGAAACTCAACTATGGGCTCTTGAGATGACACCCAAAGGCTATCGGTGTAATAACAAGCCTACCCAAGCAAGGAAACAAAGGCTGCATTTAAAAAATTAGCAACAAAAGCCCAATAAAAAAATACTTTACAATACTTAGTTAGTACATTAGTGGTCCTGTTCTAATAGTTCAAAGGAAATAAATTTTCCAACGGTAAGGGTAATGTTTCACTTAAGTCCAAAGAGATAAACTGTCCAACAACAGGGGTAAAATTATACTGTCTAGCAATCAACAATTAGATAAATTTAAGCAAATTTTAGGTCCTTATGTGTCTCATTCAAGAGGAATTTATTGTGCTTTTAGCTATTATTAGATTAATGTGAGGGAAGAGTTCGATCGTTACGAATACATCATATTCTTCTATAGTAAAATAAAAAGTAAACATCAAAGGTTCCATAGGAAAAATAAAAGGAGGATTAATTGGCATGGTGTGAAGGGAGAGTAAGATCCCCAGCTCAGTGCAACAAATATTTAGCTAAAATTTTTGGTGAGTGTGTGTTTATAAGGCATGGACAAGCGGAATGAGGCCTGTCTTTTGAGTGAGTGGTATGGGAGAGATGTTAGACTGAAGTCTTTTATGAGTAATGGTTTGTTTGTGACTCACTAGAAGACATTTATGAGTTGTGGTAGTGTAAGGGAGAGGAAAAGGATGTATGAGGTTAGATGAATGTGGCTGAAAGGGATGAGTAATGAGCTTCAAGAGAGCTAAACTGCTAGCAAAATGACAAATATATCAGAGGTTTCCGGGGGAGTGGTTTGTCCCTGTGGGCTAAGATGCTTATCTATTTATAATGGAGCTTTTGGGAAGCATTAATTAACATAAGTCCAAAAAACATAAGGTTAATCAGAGGTGGAGAACCAAGGTTGTCGGGTTAATCGGAGGTGGAGAACCAGGGTTAATCTTCTTGGGATTTTTTGGTCAGTAGTAGAAGGCTTGCTTTATGGGCTGCTTTACTTCTTTGGGTAGTGATGGGATTAAATGTCAAGATTTTTGGGGCTGAGTTTAATCAATGTAATTGGGGTGTGTATTAAGAGCAAATCCTAAAGCTGCAATTGAGATTTAGACTCCCAAGAAGTAAGATTCAACACCCCAAGCCAGGTGTCAAGTTCTAAGCCTACTTTAGGGGGTTCCGCTGGAGATCCCTTTATGCCCTCTAAACCAAATGTTCTTAATTTTTTTCCCATTTTAGGATTCATGGGCTTGGCATATGAATCACATTTTGAACGTTTTTAACATTTATAGCAACAATTTGTTGAAATTTGGATATTTTAGTTTCAGCTCCCTTTCCGTTGGAGGTGTAGTCTTGAGGAAGATGATAGAGTCCCATCATCCTTTAGACTTCAGCTGATATGGCAGCCCTTGGGCACTGTTCACGTCAGGTAGGGGGTGACAGAAAATTGATGGGACTGCCCTTAGTCCATTCTTAAAGGCTTGGTTCCCTTATATGAGTCCCTAGTTGCTCTTTTTTGGTTAGGGATGAACAAGGGCTGTTTGCCCACTCTCAATTCCTTTGCCTCTTGCTGGTGTTTTTTGCTTGGGCTTGCTCACATGGGCTGGTTCCCTTGGGCTGGGTTGTGTGTACATGCTTGCCATGGGTTTTCATTCCTCGTGGACTTTTATTAGTAAATATTTTTGGGTTCTTCATAAATACTTGCAATGGGTCCTTGGGCAATTAGTTATAATGTTAGAAACAATAGGAAAAGTTTCAAAATACTTTTATAAATAATATTCACTTTGATGAATTCCGTGTTGCAAATAATGTTCATGATTTCTAATAATCGAATCATAATTTAAGTGATAAGCTTGTGGGATCGAGTATTTTCCATGAGTATTGAAGATATATTTTATGGATGTTGTGATGCAAATGATGACCATATGTTTCATGGGTTATAATGTGAGAACATATTCTTCAAGATAACTCCCTATGAGTTTTTATAAAACAATTGCCATGGTTTTTTTCCATAGTAATACTTAAGCAATAATTATGCCATGATACTTTTCTCTTTGCCAACCGTTAATAATCTCAGGTTTTTTTGATAAAATAGTGCCAATGAAGATTGGACTTTTGATATTGCCAGCGAGAACTGGGCTTTTGATATTGCCCATGAGAATTGGGTTTTGATGTTGCCAATGAAAAATTAGGCTTCAAATATTGCCAATGATCGAGGATTGGGCTTTTGGATAAATAAATTTCCATGGTCTTTGATTATGGATTTAAATTCTATTGATAAAATTGTTTTGTTATGTATTTGAATCATGAGTTTTTTTAAATATTGCCAAGCATAAGTATTCTTGGGCTTTAAATAGAATAGGATGTGTATTTTGAAAAATAAATAGATGATACTCAAATAAAATTATGTGTGTAAAAAAAAAGTACCCTAACATATAGCCCCCCAAGTCACATGTGATCAAGTCATTAGTAATACTATATTTTTTTGATAGAAAAATATTAGGATCACACGTGCAAGTTTTATTTTTATTTTTTTTTAAATGGTGGCCTATTATAGATAACGAGATAGGAAATATGTGGGCCAATGAGAAATATTCATGGAGGCCTATAATGATATATGGGTGATATTTTGGTATTTTTGGTGAATAAACAGAAGTGATTAAATAGGATTAAAGCACGTGGCTTGAGTGAAGAAATTGTACCTCAACCTTTTAGCCCCTTGAGTATGTGTGATCAGCTTGCCTTTGGTCACATATGTGAGTTTGAATGAGTCCATAAGCTTGTGTTGCATGGGTTGAAAGAGAGAGAGGGAGATGGTGAGCTTGAAAGAGAGAGCTTCTTCCTTTTTTCTAAGACTATAAGAACCCTTTTATCTCATTCCAAACTTCTTCTATCCTCCTTTTCTGATTCAACTCTTTTTGATTGAGTTTTTCTTTTGCATTTGTAGTTGATAAAGAGATTTTAGTTGTTGGTGGAATTGGAGCTGCTGGCAAGGTAATATGACCCCTTCAATAGTAATTGAGAAGGATAATCCAATTAGTGCACCTCTGAAGTGGGTGCTACAAAAAGATATTCTAGTGACGAAATTGTGTGGGCTCCAACCACTACTGGTGTTTTGTACCTAGCAATAAAAGCTTCTGCCAGCCCCCATTCGATTTATGGGTCTTTGTGGGCCCATTATTGATTGGCCTAATTGAATAAGCTGAAAGATTGATAATAAAGTGTTTTTTGACCCCTTTATAAAGCCAATATCATTGGTGATGTGATTTTGCTCTGCTATAAGATTGTATTCCATAATCTGATGTGCTGCTGGAGTCTAGAGATGCTGAATTTAATAGTTGTTTGGTTCATAGAGGAGATATCCAGACATTGTGGTGGAAGCCCCCAAGTCTAATCTAGTGAGAATTCCAGTTGTGATGAATCTAGACCCTTCGATGATGGTTAAAACTGATACCTATGTTAACCCAACTACTAGTTCCATAGGTCCGACTATCATGATGAAACAATTTAGGGAAGACCATTGCTGGTTGGGTGAAGATTTATGAACCCATGGAAGAGGTTTCTTCAAGAACTCCTTATCTTCTTACATCATTTCTTTCCTTTTTCTTTTATCCCTTGTCTTCATTCATGGCCTTGCATTTTTCTGCCCTTATGGTTCCATCAACTTGGTGGAAATAACAAGACATAGTCGAGGAAGTATGATGATGGTTTTGAGAATACGAATACAGACTTCGTTAATTTTATGCCCCTTCCCTCTTTCTTATCATGTATTTTTACTGCTGATACATTTTCACTTCAAGTTTTGTCGTTAAAGACATAATGGCAATTGACAAAAGCCTTACTGATTCTGTTACGGCTGGAGAGACTTCTTTTGAAGAGTTCCAACTGTGATTCTGCCATATCTCCATGATGTTCCTTAGAATAAAAATCTCTAAGCATGGTATGAAATTACTCATACTGCTAGAAGGAATCATGTCTTGACACTGTTCATTTGCTCTTTTGTTATTACTGTTGGATATTTAACTATGGTTTCTTCCTTCATGGTGGTGTTCTGAAAATTTGTTGTCATTGCTCTTGAAAAGATTGATCATCAAGGGTATTTGGTGCTATTGTAAAAAAACATTCCAACTCCATGGTCGGATGCAAGATCGGTGTTGATATGAGAGGACTGTTGTTCTAGCTGTAGGTTGCTATATCATACGTGTTATGCAGCTGAATCATATACTACTTATGATGATGAAAATAGCTGATCTGAGGAAAATATTGCGTTAATGGTGGCTGAACTTTATCCTTTGATCAGAGGGATGAGATCATGTGTCTTTCAATGGTGTTTCCCCCACTAGTAGAGATCTTTAGCAATGGCTTTGTTGGAGTATATTCTTATATTTTCTTAGATGTATCTTTTCAAAAATTTGCTTTTGTGGTGTATTGTGATGTAATGTAATGTAACGTAATCACTATGTAATGTGAAGTATGTTGTAAGCTTATACAACCATAAATGTTGTACTTTATGTGATGTTTTGAAAATTAGTCCAGTCATATATGTTGTTTTTTATGAAATGACTTGAAACTGGTTCAAGTGTATAGGCTATATTTTCTTTAATCATAAATTTCTTTTGTCAAGATATCTTGATTGTTAGAAAATCACTATTCTTAGGCTCAAAAAATCAAAGTATGGTTATGGAGGCAATATCTATTTTTGAAATCACATGACCATTTTATTTTAAAAAGGCCCAACCATAGAGGCTGTTATCAAATTTGAATATTTATAAGTTTGAAACATGTTTTCATCATCGAAAAATTGATGCACTTAAGCCAAAATACAGTAATGGAAGTTATTCATTTTATTTTGTAAAAAATAACTTGTTAGAATCATGATAATTTATTTTGGAGATATCAAGTTGCAAAAAATTATCAATGCAAGTAAGATTGAAATATAAATATCATTGAAAAATGTATCCTAAAATACTTATAGTTTTGAAAATAAATTTAAGATATTTATGTTTAAAAGTAAAGATAACGCTTACTCTTTACTTCTAAAGCATTTTGCAAAAAATATGCTTATTGAGTTAAGTATGATATAGCTTCAGCCATTTGCCATTGATAGCTTCCATGAGATTTTTGCCTTTCGCCATGGCTAGACAATAATAGCTATTGTTATAGACTTCTTTTTCAGGACAAATGTCCCTAGATGTAGGGATGTCAGATTGATTGGACCTTTTAGATCAAAGCCCCCTAGTGCGAGATAGTTGGCATCCTTGATGATGCTCAAGATTCCAAAGATATGGTTCATGTGAATTTGATGATTCTAGTAATATGATGCATGGGGTTACCATGGCTTTAGGGGGCATGGGGTTACCACAGCTTTGATGGTCACAATAAAGCTTCTTTGATGACCTCCAATCTACTTGGTTCAGTGGATGAAAAAAAAAAAAAAACTTTCTTTAATTGACTGAAACAAGATTTTTAATTCTAGCAGCAATAAGTTATTGAATTTCTTGGATGATTCAGGCTTCTATATTGGGATGAAAAATTCTCATAGATTTTATGCCTACAAAATAGACAAAGCCCAATATTTAAAAGTCATGATGATTATTGAAACAAATAATATGTTTTGTATAATGGTTACAATAATGTCCGAGATAAAGTAAAATATATTTAACGTGACAGATTTGATTGAATGATGTATATGATATATTATTACAGTAATTTGTATCAAGTGGTATTGTGCTGGTAGATAAACATATATTCAATATAGATTTAAAGATAGTGACGTGGTGACTTATCTTGAAAGTTCATGGCTCTAGCCATATATCAGTGATCATATGGCAGTCTAGCAGTGTAATAACATGAGTATAGTAGTGGCAAGTCTATATGTCATGATAAATCTCTCCATGGCTTGACATTGAGAGCATGTATCACCAAGTCAGGATCTAAACTGAGCATCATGTTGTACTCCTAAGCAAAGGTGTCAATGTAATCACTATGTGATGTGTAGTATGCGTGGGGCTGCCATGGCTTCAATGGCGACAAAGCATTTTTAAGGGATGACCGCCTATCTACTGGTTCAGCGGTTGGTACAAGAAGGATTTTCTTTAGCGATTAGGATAATGTTGATGATTTTAGTTGCAAAGAGTTATGATCAGGGGTTTCAGGCCTACAAAATAGACAAATTCCAAAGTATAAGAAGCATAACGATGGTTGAAACAAACAATATGTTTCACATAATAATTTTTGGTCAATGGTTGCGATAAAATAATATATACTTAACATGATAGTTTTAATTGAATGATGAATGTGATATAATATTAAAGTAATTTGTACTAAGTGATATGAGCATAGTAGAGTAACATATACTCAATATAAATTTAAAGATAGTGACATAATGACTTATCTTCAAAGTTCGTGGCTCCAGCCGTATGTTAGTGAACTTATGGCAGTCCAACATCATGATAACGTGAGTACAGCGTTGGAGAGTCCATATGCCATGATAGGTCTTTCCATGGTTTGATATTGAGAGCATGTATCACCAAGTTACGATTTGGACTGAGTATCATGTTGTACTCCTAAGTAAAGATGTCAATGTACTTTTTATTAGATGGAGAAGGTACGTCAGGTACCGCTGGAGGTTCCTTGAATGGTTCAGCTATATTGCTGGGCAAGAATTCTTCTTCCATTAGATGTGTTCTCTTCTAGATACAGCCGTAAGTTTTGTACTAGCTTCATTCGACCAAGTACCCTTCTATTTGAGGCAACTACGCCTTGCACGTCCTTATGAGTAACGATATATACTTCCATTTCGTAGCTGAGTTTATTCACATTGTGGCTGTGATTTGCTGCTGGATGCTTCCTTGTGCTTTCCTTTCTTTTGGATAAATATATATATATATATATATATATATGCTTTTAAACTTATTTTGGTTCATTCTTGATTGGCTCAAAACTACCGCTGCCTTATGCATCATTCATGATGATGAGATGAAGTTGGCCACTAGCGGTGGCTCGTCCTCTGCGGAAACCTTTAGTTGCTTATTGGATTAGGCTACTCATGCTTTAGTTCATTTCTCTAGTAGGCAACTTTGCTGGGATGTAATATATGTTTTGAGACTTTCTTAGTTATAAAGACTTCTTTCCCCCTTTCTTTTTGTAATAGAAGAAAAAAAATCTTCTAGGTGCTATCACTACCCATGCATGCGAAACTATTCAACTATATATATAAAACTCATTTAGTTGTGATTTGTCTAGTTGTAAGTGTTGTTATTACTTGTGCAAAAGGTCATTCAATTGTAGGTACCAATACTACACGCAAAAGAAGGACTAGCTAACTATGGACATTGTTTTGTAAAAGATTCATGCCTAAAAGAAATTTTTCTGCATAAAGGGAATTTTTTTGCATAAAAGAAATTTTTTCTGCATAAAAGTAATTTTTCTGCATAAAAAGTTTTCAGCATAAAGAAAATTTTTCTGCATAAAAAAAAAAATTTTCTGCATAAAGGAATTTTCTGCTTAAAAGGGATTTTTCTGCATAAATGGGCTGCCCAATGTTACTTTTTCATGCGTGCAAAAGGTCATTCAATTGTAAGGACCAATATCACACGCGAATGGAAAACTAGTCGACCATGGATATTGTTTTGAAAATGGTTAATGTCTAAAAGAAATTTTCTGCATAAAAGGGGTTGTCCATTGCCGCTTTTTCATGTGTGCACATGTCTTTTCTCACTATTCATGTGGGGATATTGCACTATACATAGTAGGGGACACCTCCATCAGTAGTTGTTATGCCTCTTTTTTTTTTTTTTGCAAAAAAATGATTTTTTTTAGCCCAAGGGGGGGGGGGGGGATTTTTTTTTTTTTTTTTTTTTTTTTTCCTGCATAAAACCATTTTTGAGCCAAAGGCAAAGTAAAAAGTTTTGTGATTTTGAAAGAAAACAAATAGTACCCATTCTTCTATGCATGTATATAAATACACATATGTGCATTGTTATCTTTTTCTTTTTGACTAACCATGTGTAAATATTGTACTATTCACCTTGAGGACACCCTTTTTTTTTTATAAAAAATTTGTTTCTTTTTTGAAGGTAACAAAAAATAGAGTGTTCACTTATATATTCATACGTATATATACATATATATGTGTGTGTGTGTGTGTGTGTGTATGTATGAATACTTATATATACATAATGTTAGCTTTGTAGAGGCTCCAGCAAGGTAGCAAGGCAATGGAGGCTGCTCTTCTAAAATTTGGCATTAGGTGCAGCTATATAGAGTGCTAACTTTGTACCGCCGGGCTAACATCATGCTGACTTGCTTCTTGTTGGCTATTATGCAACCTTGAGGGCATGATAGACTTTCACCATGGTTGGCTCCCTAGCGGAGTTGCCAAAACGTCGAGGGGGAAATTGATGCCTCTGAATAAGATGTTGGGAAACCAAATCGAAACTCAACTATGGGCTCTTGAGATGACACCCAAAGGCTATCGGTGTGATAACAAGCCTACCCAAGCAAGGAAACAAATGCTGCATTTGACAAATTAGCTACGAAAGCCCAATAAAAAAAATACTTTACAATACTTAGTTAGTACATTAGTGGTCCTGTTCTAATAGTTCAAAGGAAATAAATTCTCCAGCGGTAAGGGTAATGTTTCACTTAAGTCCAAAGAGATAAACTGTCCAACAACAGGGGTAAAATTATACTGTCCAGCAATCAACAATTAGATAAATTTAAGCAAATTTTAGGTCCTTATGTGTCTCATTCAAGAGGAATTTATTGTGCTTTTAGCTATTATTAGATTAATGTAAGGGAAGAGTTCGATCGTTACGAATACATCATATTCTTCTATAGTAAAATAAAAAGTAAACATCAAAGGTTCCATAGGAAAAAGAAAAGGAGGATTAATTGGCATGATGTGAAGGGAGAGGAAGATCCCCAGCTCAGTGCAGCAAATATTTAGCTAAAATTTTTGGTGAGTGTGTGTTTATAAGGCATGGACGAGCGGAATGAGGCCTGTCTTTTGAGTGAGTGGTATGGGAGAGATGTTAGACTCAAGTCTTTTATGAGTAATGGTTTGTTTGTGACTCACTAGAAGACATTTATGAGTTGTGGTAGTGTAAGGGAGAGGAAAAGGATGTAAGAGGTTAGATGAATGTGGGCTGAAAGGGATGAGTAATGAGCTTCAAGAGAGCTAAACTGCTAGCAAAATGACAAATATATCAGAGGTTTCCGGGGGAGTGGTCTGTCCCTGTGGGCTGAGATGCTTATCTATTTATAATGGAGCTTTGGGGAAGCATTAATTAACGTTAATCCAAAAAACGTAGGGTTAATCAGAGGTGGAGAACCAGGGTTAATCTTCCTGGGATTTTTTGGTCAGAAGTAGAAGGCTTGCTTTATGGGCTGCTTTACTTCTTTGGGTAGTGATGGGATTAAATGTCAGGATTTTTGGGGCTGAGTTTAATCAATGTGATTGGGGTGTGTATTAAGAGCAAATCCTAAAGCTGCAACTGAGATTTAGACTTCCAAGAAGTAAGATTCAACGCCCCAAGCCAGGTGTCAAGTTCTAAGCCTACTTCAGGGGGTTTCGCTGGAGATCCCCTTATGCCCTCCAAACCACATATTCCCAATTTTTTCCCCTTTTAGGATTCATGGGCTTGGCACATGAATCACATCTTGAACGTTTTTAACATTTATAGCAACAATTTATTGAAATTTGGATATTTTAGTTTTAGCTTCCCTTCCGTTGGAGGTGTAGTCTTGAGGAAGATGATGGAGTCCCATCATCCTTTAGACTTCAGCTGATATGGCAGCCCTTGGGCACTGTTCACGTCAGGCAGGGGGTGACAGAAAATTGATGGGACAGCCCTTAGTCCATTCTTAAAGGCTTGGTTCCCTTATATAAGTCCCTAGTTGCTCTTTTTTGGTTAGGGATGAACAAGGGCTGTTTGCCCACTCTCAATTCCTTTGCCTCTTGCTGGTGTTTTTTGCTTGGGCTTGCTCACATGGGCTGGTTCCCTTGGGCTGGATTGTGTGTACATGCTTGCCATGGGTTTTCATTCCTCATGGACTTTTATTAGTAAATATTTTTGGGTTCTTCATAAATACTTGCAATGGGTCCTTGGGCAATTAGTTATAATGTTTGAAACAATAGGACAAGTTTCAAAATACTTCTATAAATAATATTCACTTTGATGAATCCCGTGTTGCAAATAATGTTCATGATTTCTAATAATCGAATCATAATTTAAGTGATAAGCTTGTGGGATCGAGTATTTTCCATGAGCATTGAAGATATATTTTATGGATGTTGTGATGCAAATGATGACCATGTGTTTCATGGGTTATAATGTGAGAACATATTCTTCAAGATAACTCCCTATGAGCTTTTATAAAACAATTGTCATGGTTTTTTTCCATAATAATACTTAAGCAATAATTATGCCATGATACTTTCTCTTTGCCAACTGTTAATAATCTCAGGTTTTTTTGATAAAATAGTGCCAATGAAGATTGGGCTTTTGATATTGCCAGCGGGAACTGGCCTTTTGATATTGCCAATGAGAATTGGGCTTTGATATTGCCAATGAAAAATTGGGCTTCAAATATTGCCAATGATCGAGGATTGGGCTTTTGGATAAATAAATTGCCATGGGTTTAAACCATGGGCTTTGATTATGGATTTGAATTCCATTGATAAAATTGTTCTGTTATGTATTTGAATCATGAGTTTTTTTAAATATTGCCAAGCATAAGTATTCTTGGGCTTTAAATAGAATAGGATGTGTATTTTGAAAAATAAATAGATAGTACTCAAATAAAATTATGTGTGTAAAAAAAAAAGTACCCTAACACATAGTAAACACACAAAGAATAATAAATATTGTACACATTTGCAAAACGTGTACAATATTCATCACTTTTTGCAAAACATTTGCTACTTTTTGTTTATCCACAATGTAAATTTAGATTACAAAGTAAAATGTAACCATAGAATTTTCCATTATATATATACTTTCTTATCACTCAACAGTATATATCAACAAGGTGGACTTATTCAGTAGCCCATATCCTTTCTCTTAGCTGCTTCTTTTTTTTATTTTTTTCACGTGATGATGGCAAAATTGGCTGAGTTTGGGTCTTCAATTTAAGAATTTGGGTTTTTTTTGTTGTGGTTGTGGTGGTTTGAGGCTTGGGTTGTGGTGGAGCTTGTTCGCTTAGATTTTTTGGTGAAGGTTGTGGTTTTGGTTGAGGGCTATTGGTGGGTTTGGATTTTTGATTCATTCAGATTTTTTGGTGGAGGTTGTGGTTGTGTTGTGGGCTATTGGTGGTGGAGGTAGTGGTTGTGGATTTCTGGGTTTGCCATTGGTGGTGGTGGAGCTTGGTTGATGGTGGTGGATTTTGGGTTTGCCATTGGTGGTGGTGGAGCTGGGTTTCGATGTAGCTAGGTTTGAAGAGTAGAAAAGAAAAGGGACACGAGTAGCAACCATAATCTTCTAAGTAGTATCAGTGGATGGGTCCATCATTTTGGCAAAAAGTAGAGTTAAAAACTGAGATACATGATTGAGTTTTGTGACCAAATAAAAGTGTTGGATTTTTTGAGTGATGGTGGTGTTTGAGTTTTGAGTTTGAGTAATGAAAATTGAATAAGCCCTAAACCAAACGAGGCCTAAATGACTGAAATTATGGTTGAAAGGTTAATTGTTTTATTAGCCTAGCAATCAACACCGAGTGCATAGTTGATGTAAGATATAATCTATTAATTTTTAAATTTATTAATTTTGGTATTTTTATTTAATTTTCGTTATTTTAGGTTTATGATTTTTATTCTCTTATTTTTAGGTGCTTTTATTACTTTTTAGGTCAAATTTATTTCCATTATGGTAAAATATTAATTAAGATTTATTTTAGAATATATTTTCTTATGTGTCAAGTTTTACGGATCCTTTAAATCAATGTTATGAATACTGTTTCAGAAGCCGTTTAAATTTATCCATTTAAATGAAATGTTTCAGTACTGGTCAATTTGGCGTATCGTTTCATGACATTTCGGGATTATTATTATATAAAATAATGAATTTAATATTTTTATATATATAAAAAAAAAAATCAAATAAAGGGAGTAGAGTTTATTATGAAAAAAATAATTATTTATGATTTTTTTTTTTAATAAAACCAATATTTTTGGTAATTGTAAACAAAGAACCACCTTCCAAGAAGGTTACTTTACACATTTTTCAATTCCCAAGCCCACCCACGTGAAACAAGTGACTTTCTCACCTGCTTAATTTATGTTTTTTTTGTCATAACTTCTCATCTAAACCTTTAGGCTTTGTTTAGTTACAGCTGGGGTGAGGGAAGAAAAAAGAAAAGATAGGAAGGGTGGAAAAAGAGAAAAGAAAAATCATTCTCTAAGATTTGGATACCGCTTATTTTGCTGAAACTGAAAACTTATTGTTGAAAATACTATAAATACAAGTAAAAATTAGTTGAAATAGTACAGTGGTGCCTATGAATAGTACAAAAAAATGCAGTGAGACCCATGAATAGTAGCAAAAATAAGCTGAATAATAAAATAATTTATAATTTTCATTACTTCCCAAACGCACACTAAGTGTGTTTGAATATAGGAAGAAAAGAGAGGAGAAAAAACCTTTCCTTTATTTGATTTAAACTTTTTGATATGCATATTTTTACATTTATTCCCTTATATATATTTGACATGTTTAAACTTTTTGGTTTGAAACCACTTAAGGGTATATTTGTAAATTTATCCCATATTATTTTGAAATTAGTCAACCAACAATTTGTCTTATTCAGCTTCCATTGCTCTTTCGACCATTTTGGGCAGACAAGAATTTGTGGGCCCATGAGAAACCTTTTCTCTTCAATTCTCTTAAATTTCCTTTCCACCCTTGAAACCAAACAATAGGAATCTCTTCCTTTCCGTTCTTTTCTTTTCCCTTCCACCAATCTAAACATAGTGTTATTCTTCTTCCTCACCTCTTCTAAGTTATAACCGTGTCTCTATGTCTTCTCTCTCTCTCTCTCTCTCTCTCTCTCTCTCTCTCTCTCTCTCTCTCTCTCTATATATATATATATATGCAATATTTAGGGCTTAGGAAACCTTAAGATCTAAATTTTTTTCCCTTTGTTTTAAACTGATAGGCCAAAAACATATTGACCCCTTGTGATGAATTAACCAATTAATTAGGTTCAATTACATGCAATGAGTGTGATAGTATAAACAAATCACCAATTAAACTAAGTATGCAACGGAAAATAAATTGACACGGTGATTTGTTTACGAATGGGGAAAGCCTACATGGCAAAAACCCCACTGGATGATTTTAAGGTCACCACTTCTGAGAATTTACTATTATCACAACAAGTGGTTACAAGTAAAGGAATCTCAGTATCTTATACCAATCTACAGTTGAACATTTACCCCAATACCCAATTGGACTTGTTCTGTAATAACAATCTCTCCTTTTCAATGCACGGCTCCCAGTACTCGATTAACCAATTGCATGGATCTTTGTACGTGACTTGATCACCAACTTAAGAAGGATGTTAGCTGCAAAGTTCTTTTGTTTATCACACAATGAAGATCATGAAGTTGCTTGGTCACAAAATCCTATGGTGTACAAACATAGTGGCTTTTTCAAGAACTAGGGCAAACTAGGTCTCTGATCACACTCTTCTTCACACTTATGAAATTTTCTCTTGTGCAACTTGTGTCACCTTTGATGACCCTTAAAATAATCCTTATATATGTTTAAGGTTGTGAGAAAAGAAAGCCTAAACACATACTCATGAATTGGATGAAAAACAGTCCTGAAAAACTGAATTTCATAAACCTCGATAGATAGCTGTCTAATCGAGATAGCTGTCGAGCCTCAGGCTGAAACAACTCTCTTTAAATCTCGATAAATGCTAGCTGTCGAGTTTTAATGAACATCACTTTCTGACTTGATTCTTGGACTGACTTGCATAACCTTAACACTTGAACTTGAAACAAGGTTTCTTGAAGTATCAAACGCATCCTAAATCTACTCAATTACAAGTAAAGTGCGTTTTGACAAAGGATTAACCAATTACATAAAATAGCGACATATGTTCATAACATGTAAATACATATGTCCTAACATAAACAAAGATGAAGGCCAAATAGCATACCGACTAGATCTTGAATTTCAGTCGATATTGATCGAAACTGGTCGAAACGTCCCAGAATGGGCCGAAATTCTATTCGAGGTGGAACAAGGGGGGTTACCATTCTAGTTTGTAAGCCAATACGAGATTTTTTGGCGGGAACGAAACAAATTTCAGCATTGCTTTAAATAGACCTTTAAGTATGTCAACGTGTTTTTCATAATTATTTAATTAATAAAATTCAGACTTTTGTCTTTATTTTTGGGTGGAGCCCAGACCCTTCTCTCTTTGTGAATTTGAGGACCCTCATGGATTTGAGGTTATATTTCAGAAAAAAAATGTGTTTTATTTCTTATTTTCTAGAAATAAACATTGTTCTACTTCTTATCGCTTCCCATCCCACATTAATTGATATCAAAGCCTTGGCTTATCCTGGTCTGGTGGCTAACAATGGCACCATTGGAGCATGGCAACAATAGAGATAACTATCATGGAGGCATAACTTATAGGCAACCTATTGGTAAACAAATTTCATATAGGTTGTATAAAAGAATTGCAAGTTTTAATGGTTATTGTTATAAAGAAGATTTTCTTGATTGGTTACTTAATCTAAATGATTTATTTGACTATGAGAATACTTATTGTAAAGTTGTGATTTACAACTATATTTTTGTTGGTTTTGATTCTGTGTCAAATTTGATTGTATTTTTGTTCAATCTTTTCCCTGTATGTTTGTAGGATTTAATGTAAGGGTTGAATGTGAGAGTTTGGTGAAGAATTGTGAAGACAGTGAAGTTCGCGTCTGGCTTATGAGTAGACAATCCGTGAAAGGCCACGTGAGAAGCACATTATAAAAGCCGAAAGGACTAATGCCAAGCTATTTCTCGCGAGTCACTTTGTGACTTAGCCAAGTTGCAAGTGACCCACGAAACTCTCTGCTTGGAGGTTTTTAAACTATGATTTTCTCATTTCTTTATTCTGTGTCAAATTTGATTGTATTTTTGTTCAATCTTTTCCCTATATGTTTGTAGGATTTAATGTAAGGGTTGAATGTGAGAGTTTGGTGAAGAATTGTGAAGACAGTGAAGTTCGCGTTTGGCTCATGAGTAGACAATCCGTGAAAGGCCACGTGAGAAGCACATAATAAAAGCCGAAAGGACTAATGCCAAGCTAGTTCTCGCGAGTCACTTTGCGACTTAGCCAAGTTGCAAGTGACCCACGAAACTCTTTGCTTGGAGGTTTTTAAACTATGATTTTCTCATTTCTTTACCAACATTATATAAGCACACATTACCCACGAAATTGTAAGGAGACTTTTAGAGTGAAAACCCTAGCAATACACTTGAGAGTTAGAGATTGTAAACCCACAATCATCTACACAATTTCTCTTAGTTTTCCTCTACCCCTACCTCTCCAATTACAAATTCTTGAGAGGTTCTTAGTTCAAATACTTACCTCACCCAATCTAAGTGTTGAGATAAGTTTTTGTGCGTGTGGGAAGCATTGGAAGAAGAGCCATCGATTGGCGGATGCATTTGGAGCTAATTGTAGCATCTGGATAACTAGTGAAGACATGGCTCGGTGAAGTCCATTGGTACGCGGAGAGGTTTTTTGCCAAGTACTTCAGTTTCCTCTTCGATAACACATCTCGGTATTATCTTGTATTTGCATCTCTCTTCCCTTACTCTTTAAGCTTTACATTTATTGTTTATTGTATATGCTTATGCCTTGAAGAATTGTTCCAGTTTCTTTGCATTACACTTACTCTATTCTACACTCAGTTAAGTAGGGGTAAAAATAATTTAGCTATTAGTTTCAATTTGGGGTTCTAAACAAGCAATAGTGTTATCACACTATTTGATCATTCACTTATGATGAGAGAAAAGTTAAACTTGATTTGTATAAACTTAGTGAGCATGCCTTACGTTGGTGGGAACAAATATAGTTTGATAGAATCTGATGAGGTAAAGGCAAAATTTGTTCATGGCCAAAGATGAAAAAAAAAATGCTTGCTATCAAATTTTATCTTTTGGATTGTGATGAACTTTTGTTATATACAAAACAAGATTATTGTTGGGCAAGAAGTTCACACTTCAATTATTTTGAAAAGCCATATATTCCACCATAAGATTATGTAGAAGTCAAAAAAAGAAAATATAAAGATTTATCAAGAAACTGATGAAGGCCTTATAGAAGAACTATTATAGAGAAAGATCTTAAAGTAGGGATTTTTAAAAAAATAACAATAAAACTCAAACAATATCATAAGTTAGGCAACGTTTGAAACTAAATTGGATAATAACAATTCGAGTTCAGAGAAATCGATTTTACTGTTCAATCGCCTACTTTACTCGCGGCTGAGGTGGAAAAATCGAGTTCACTAAACTCGTTTCTTATACACAAAAATCGAGTTTAGTGGAGTTGATTTTCATGCATAGAAATTGAGTCCACTGGACTCGATTTCCATACATGGAAAACGAGTCCACTGACCTCGATTTCAGTATACCCAGCCAAAATACTTACACGATTTTTTCGTGTTCTTCCCTTTCCTTTTTTTTTCCCCCAAAATGCCGCCTAGGTTTCTCCACTTCCAAGCCCCAAAAACCCATGAAAAAATCAAATCCAAAACAAATCAAACCCGAGCGTGTTCTCCTCCACTGATCCGATCCGATCACCTGAAGCTTTCACCGGGGTTTGGTCAGAATCGGCGCCTGGGTTGCTGGGAAACATCGTTGTTCTTCGTTGAAATCGAGTTTGTTCTTCGTTTGCTGGGTTCGTTCTTTGTTCTTCGTGCTTCGTCGTCGGTGTTGCTGGGTTCGTCGGGGTTTGGTGAAATCGGCGCCTGGGTTCGTCGGGGCCTGCTTTCGTTTGCTCGTTGATGTTGCTGGGTTCATTTGCTGGGTTCTTCTGTGACGGCATGGCTTGGTTTTTTAACACAACTGAAGAGCTAGTTGTGTGGAGTCCTTGGTGTTGCTGTGTTTTTTGGGCAAATCAACTTTACTGGAGTCATTTTCTATGTATAAGAAATGAGTGCAAAGGACTCGATTTCTTTATCTACGCGCCCTCCTCAACTGGCAAAAAATAGATACGAATAGTAAAATATGAACAGTAAAATCGACTCCTCTGAAGTCGAATTGTTAGAAATGCAATATGTTTGAAACGTTGCCTAACTAATAATATTGTTTGGGTTTTGTAATTATTTTCTAAAAAATCCCCTTGAAGTAACTTCAAACCATTAAGGAAGAAATCGAAAAAGAAATTTTAAGGATCTTAATGAAACCAAATCATATGATTGTCAATCTCAAGATCCTTTTATTTTGGTCGCATAAAAAAAAAAGATCCTTTTATTTTAGTGGTAAGCTATACACCAAAGTTCATTGATTTTATGGGGGTTGATAGATTTGATTCAATTGTGAGTTCTCATGTGGTAAATCTCTACAATTGCATGAAGACCAAGGAAAAAGAAATTCAAGATGATTTGTCCTCCATTGATGAGTTGCAAGTATTCCAAATATTTGCTTTTTAAGCATGGAAGATTTTAGATCTCAAAGATGAACTCGAGAGTGAGTTTTGTTTGAAGTGGAAGGGTCTAATATAGGACACAATAACCATTTAATTTTTGTAATTCATTAATTTTGGTATTTTTTATTTAATTTTTGTTATTTTAGATTTATGGTATTTATTTTCTTATTTTTAGGTGTTTTTAATGTTTTTTTAGATCAAATTTTGATTCCTAATATGGTTATGTATTAATTAGGATTTATTTTAGAATATTTTTTTTTGTTTGTCAAAATTTTAAAGCCTTTAAATAGGTCTCCAAGTTTTTTCAATTTTTATTTTTTTAACAATTATTCAATCAATAAAATTCAAACTTTTGTCTCTCTATACTTTTTCTCCTTGTAGATTCAAAGACCCTCAAATTCGAGGAACCTTCATAAATTCGAGGTTATATTTCAAAAGCAAATAGTTGTTTTCCTTTGGGAACTTGGCCCATATGGATTATTAGGATAGTTGAAAATTTTAAAATTGTCTTGATTTAGTTTTGGGTGAATTTAAGAGAGAGAAGGACAATATTTTTTTTTTTATCCTATTTCTTTATGAACTTCCAAACAAAATGTAAGACACCAATCATCTTATTGTTTTTCATCCCCATTTTTTTTTTCTTTCAATAATTTGCTTTCTTTGGTCACAAGCTCGTATAGGATGATCGAAAGAATTACTTACTTTAAAGTGCTTCATTTCATTTTAAGCCATCCTTTGAACACATCTCTCTTTTTGTGGATATTCTAAAGAACTTCTATTGTAAACACCGTCTCTATTTTTCTTTCGATGGAGTCTCTTTTCGTTTTTCTCTGTGTTTGTACTTGATATTATTATAAAGTTAAAAGTTACTTGACATTATTATATAAATTTACAAAGTAAACACACAAAAAATAATAAATACTGTACACATTTGCAAAACGTGTACAATGTTTATCACTTTTTGCAAAACATTTGCTACTTTTTGTTTATCCACAATGTAAATTTAGATTACAAAGTAAAATGTAACCATAGAATTTTCCATTATATATATACTTTCTTATCACTCGACAGTATAAATCAACAAGGTGGATTTATTTAGTAGCCCACATCCGGAGTATCTCAATCATCCTCTTTGTTGCATAATCAAAATTTTGTTTTGATCAGTATTATTTCTTTATCACTGGTTTCTATCACACAACCATTTTTGTGGCAATGGCAATTCTGGCACCGTCACCCACTTCTCTAGTGTTCAAAGTTAGGAGGTGTGAACCACAACTAATAGCTCCAGCCAAGCCAACTCCCCATGAATTTAAACTACTTTCCGACGTTGATGATATGGAACGATGTCAAATTCCTGTCACACAGTTTTATCGCTTTGATCACTCAATGCAAGGGAAAGACCCTGTAATTGTCATCAGAGAAGCACTAGCACAAACACTTGGGTTTTACTACCCATTTGCAGGTAGGCTTAGGGAAGGGCCAGACTCAAAGTTCACCGTAGAATGTACAGGTGAGGGTGCCATATTTATCGAGGCCGATGCTGGTGTTACACTAGACCACTTTGTTGATGCACCCCATCCTCCCTTCTGGTTTATGGATGAGCTACTCTTCGATGTTCCTAGCTCTGGAGAAATGCTTAATTGCCCATTGTTGCTTATTCAGGTAATGTATGCTTGAAATTCCATACATTTTAACAATAACAGTTAAAGCAAAGTGATTTGATCTGTTATTCATCGTTTTGTGTAGATGCCAAACTTAGTTTTATTCGAGTAAAGATACAGTACCATAGACTGTAACATATAAATGAGTTTATGTGGTTCAATTGAAAGGTTTAAAATTGTTTGATTTAGACCTAAGTTTAAGTCATCTATAATCTGAGTAATTATTAAATACTCAGTAGCAATAAGCTCTCATTTCACATAATAATAGGCCCGTTAATTGAAGTAATCAGTCCGTAATGTAGGACGAAGGGGTAATTTTCCTTACAGGCTAGCTTAAACGTGTCCACATGATTGATCATTCTTGGTGTCATCGACAAACAGCACAAAAATTTCAAAAGATGTGCTCCTTCGATATTGTGCACATTTCATATGGCAATGGAAAATTAACTTCCAAAGATCAAGTAGCTTGTGTGTTAAATCCTCAATTCTTGACTGCCAATGTGCTCACAATAGTCATATTATCATAAAATGCAATAATCAAGAAACAGTTTAATGAAAATAACGATATGCTTACATATTTGTGTGCTCATGCCAATGTGTAGGTGACAAGACCAAAGTGCAGAGGTTTTATTTTTGCCTTACGTTTCAACCATGTCATGACTGATGGAATAGGCATAGTTCAATTCATGAATGCCATGGGTGAGACGGCACAAGGCGCAACTGCCCCTTCCATTCTACCTGTGTGGCAAAGGGAGCTCCTCAATGCTAGAGACCCCCCAAGAGTAACATGCACACATCATGAATTTGATGAAGTAGCCGACACAAATGACGGCTTGTCCAACGCTTCCAATGGCATGACTTGCTGCTCTTTCTTTATGGCTCAACACAAATATCCACTATTGAAAAAATTATCCCTCACTATTTGCAAAAATGTTCAAGATCTGAAATATTAACAGCGTGTATGTGGCGGTGTCATACAATTGCACTTCGACTAAACCCGGAGGATGATGTGCGCTTAATATATATTGTTAATGTACGAGATAGATTTTGTCCTCGATTACCAGCAGGGTACTATGGCAATGCAATTGTAGCCTCAGCAATTCTAACTACTGTTGGGAAGCTTTGTCAGAATCCTATAGAATACGCTTTAGAGTTAGTGAAAACAGCAAAGACTAATGTCTCTGAGGAATATGCACGATCCCTTATAGATTTGATGGTGATTAAATCCCGACCAAGGCTTCCCATGGTGAGGTCTTACATTGTTTCAGACTTGACAAGGGTGAGATCCAGAGATGTGAACTTCGGTTGGGGAAAAGCTGTTTATCGGGGATTGGCCAAGGTTTTCCCAGAGCCTAATAAAGAGCCTATAAATTTTTACATTCCATTGAAGAATAGTAAAGGGGACAATGGGATCCTGGTGCCAGTTTACTTGCAAAGCCTAGCCATGGAAAGATTCTTGAAGGAGCTGCATTGCATGTTAAAAGATCAATCAGATAGCAATCCAATGTCCAAATTGATCATATCTTCCTTGTAGTATGTATGTGTGTACTTACACAGAGTTCATTGATTTGGAACTTGTTGATTGTTCTAGTTGCTTGGTCGGTCTTGTTTGTCATGCTTGTCCGATTTTTACTTGTGTTTTAATTGTTTGTATTGCTTGTTGTTTCGAGTTTGTTAAACTTATTGAACATTATTATTGTGCAGCGACACCCCCAACATTCAAACTAATAAAGACAAAAATAAATCTACAAGTACACACACAAAATATATATATATATATACACTTAAAAAATTACGTGGTTTGATAAGATGCATATGCATCCATGGGCACTGTGTTAAAATTGAAGAAGGAAAGAACAGTGGCATGAGTAAAGTAAAGAAGAAAATAACAGAAAAGAATCAAAGGGAGTCCACGTGTCAGAGAAAGAAGGAAAGGAAAGTTGGAAACAGCTGTCAAGTAATAAAGAAGCCAAGTGTCAAAATATGATTTGTTGTATTGATAAATCTGTTAGTTATTTTAGGCGGGAAATGTTAGTCCCTGTTTTGTGTATATATACAGAGTAGTTGCTAATTATTTTGGTAACCACTTTTACTCATCTGAATAACAATTTTTCAGTTTCTTCAATTCCTTTTCTCTCTTTCACTTTGTTTTACACAGTGACAATGATAAAATTTAACTGTGAAAAAAAAAAAGTGAGATTATGATATTAGTGGCACAAAAATTCTCTCAAAAAAGCTCTGTTTCAAATTAATAAAGGAATTTTCTCTTTGCGTGCCAAAGTCACACGACATGACACTCAGCAAGTACTAGAAACAATGAAAAAAAAAGGTACTGGGTCCATTTAAATTTAGCAATACTACAAGCCGAAAGATCCGGACAAAGTTTCCACCCGTATTCCAATGTATTAGCGGAGACAAAATGTAATCATGTGATCAATTTTTATTACGTGTTTGAATTGTGTGCAGTGTGCACTGTACTAAAACCAAATCCAAAGAATAAAATGACAACGAGTCCCTTTAAAAGGAAAATACAAATGAGAGTATTTCTTATGCACACTTTATAAAAAAAATCTGAAATTATAAGTTGAAGACACGATTTTAAATTAAAATCATGTTTTCCATTTATAATTTCAGTTAAAGTTAAAAAAAGTGTGTAATAGTTTTTATTAAATTAAATAAATAAAAAATTCTTGAACTACAAAAAAAAAAAAAAATATATATATATATATATATATATACAATTTTTGTCACAATTGTTCATATGGTAGATTGTGAGTAATAGATTCATGTAAAATCATAACTTTAGGTACAGTCCTAGGGGTTCAACTTCAAATGAACCCCCCAAGCTAGGGAAAAAAATTATATGTACTTTTTTTTTTTTATTAAACCCTCCTAAAATAAAATTGTGAACACTTTGGATCTAAATTTTTTCTTTTAAGTCTAGTTGTAATAAACTTGAATATGATTATCTTAGCAATTTTTTGGTTTTTTTAAACACAAAAAAAGACCTAACTGCAAACTAATTTGATCTAAAATTTGAGGAAAAAATAGAAAAACCAACAACAAAGTAGAAATTTTTTCATCTAAAATCTCAGAAAAAGTCCATTTTGATCTTAAAAAATTTGAAATAAAGAATAGATAAAAATTTATTGTATTTAGATCTTGCTTGCCAATTCACTTAACACCAATCAGTTCACTTAACAACAATAATTAATAGAGAAGTGTTACATTCACAATATTTTCATAATACTTTTACAAAAAATTATAAGTGGCAAGTTGTTATTAGTTTTAATTTGAAATAACCAAAGAAATTATTTTTTTTGTTTACTAATAACTACCCGTAACAACCTGGTACTTAATATTTGTTGTAAAAATATTATGAACGTAGTATTTCTCTAATCAATAAGTTTATTGTATTTAGATACAATAGATGCTTTCCAAGATTTAATCTTAGTAATTATAATTAGTAAGTTTATTGTATTAAGAAATAATATGTCAAATGAACTTATGGTCTGTCTTTTATGAGAAATGTTATTGTTATGTCCACATTATTTTCACAATAAATCATAAGTGATAAATTGTTATTAGTTGTTTTTTATGGGACAAAAAAAGTAATTTCAATAGTGAGTTTAAATTAGAATCAATAATAATTTATTACCTAAAATTTGTTATAAAAATATTGTGAACATAATACTTCTCCTATATTGCTAGTGTGTATTTGTAATAATGAAACTACATAAACTTCAAATTTTATATTTTTATCCGAGATTCATTTTTATACCAACCCTCTAAACAAAAATCCTAAAGCTGTTACTATGTTAAAGTGACAGGTAAATATTCACAACCTACCGTATAAGACAATTGTGACAAAAATGGAGACTTTTTATGAATAAGGAAGCTGGCTTAATTGCTCTAGTCTTGACTCTTGAGGAGCATCCAGAAGTAGAGTCCAATTCAATTGCTAAAGATGGTAACAATTTTCAAAATTGCACAACATGCACTAGCTGACTAATTGATCTTATCACATATATAGCCGGCTAACATCGGGGGTTTGGAAGAGTTCAAACGCAACTCTTGTTGGCCTAAAGGTGGGCCAGGATCTTATCCCATATATGGCCCGCGGACATGGAGATAGTTGAGTGACAAGTGATCTTATAAACATTTAATATTTGCCGAAAGATGGTCCAGGATTGTACTAAATTACTAAAATTTCCTCATGCTCCAAATCACAAGAATCAAAACTGTCCTAAACTCCTCTCTTCTCATAGTTGCTGTAAGCTCTGACTCCCGTTTGATCATCCATGGCAATCATGGCTCCATCATCCCCTTCTCTAGTTTTCACAGTGAGAAGGTGTGAACCAGAACTTGTGGCTCCAGCCAAGCCCACCCCTCATGAATTTAAACAGCTTTCAGACTTGGATGACAGAGATAGTCTTAGATTTCAGGTCCCAAATATACAATTCTATAGATACAATCCCTCAAGGCAAGGGAGAGATCCAGTGAAGATTATCAGAGAGGCACTGTCACAAACGCTTGTATTCTACTACCCTTTTGCAGGTAGGCTTAAGGAAGGGCCTGGTGGAAAGCTTATGGTAGAATGTACAGGTGAAGGTGTCATGTTCATTGAGGCTGATGCTGATGTTTCACTAGACCAGTTTGGACATGCAATTCATCCTCCATTTCCGTGTATAGATGAGCTCCTTTATGATGTTCCTGGCTCAGGAGGAATGCTTGATTGCCCATTATTGCTTATTCAGGTAACATGTAGTGATTTACTGGTTTTCCTCTTAAATCAATTGATATGATTTGGTGTGTATTTTTTATCTTTATTCATTGAGGCTGATGCTGATGTTTCACTAGACCAGTTTGGACATGCAATTCATCCTCCATTTCCGTGTATAGATGAGCTCCTTTATGATGTTCCTGGCTCAGGAGGAATGCTTGATTGCCCATTATTGCTTATTCAGGTAACATGTAGTGATTTACTGGTTTTCCTCTTAAATCAATTGATATGATTTGGTGTGTATTTTTTATCTTTTTGAGGATCTGATTTGGTGTATTAGTATGCCTAATCTCACTAATTTCAATGTCTTTTATCAAATAATAAAATTCCCGAAAGGTGTTTTTTTTTTTTTTGATATGCCCGTAAGGTGTTTGATAAATAGTTCTAGTCTAACTTTTAAAACAGTTTATACAACTATCTATTTGATATTATTGTTTTTTTATTCTGCAATTTTTTTATATGTTTATTGCTTAAACTGAATCTTTAGAATTATATTCTCTCATATCTCATCTTTAATATGACAAGTAAATTCCATAAAGAGGCACACAAATTATTTTAATCTGAATCAATAGCTCACGTGGCGGTGGTTTGCAAAAGAGACAAAACACGCTACCGCTAGGCACACAAAGCAAAGAAAAAAAAAAATATATATATATATATATGGTGTGAGGCCTATGGACCTGATAGCCTCGGCCCATCATGAAACAGACCCGAGACCCAGGCCGAGGAGCATAGGCTATTTGTGGCTAGGGTAGGAGAAAGTCTCTTTTCCCAATCCACGCTGAGGACCACCTTATCCTCGGCCTGACAAAGGTGATTTTGGGAAAGACTAACCCCAAAGTAAGCTGTTGCTCTCACATTTAATGCACTCAATTAACCCCCCCTGGGCCGCATTAATGGGGAGGTAACCCCTTGGCAGGATAACGTTGATCAGAGTGAACCACTTGAGTACCGATAAGGCCTCTGATGGGACGGACGGCCAGAAAAAAGGCAAATAGGTGATCAACAGATGGAAGGAGGAGATAGGAAGATGAAAACTATAAAAGAAAAGCTAGTAAAGTAAAAAGGGGGGGGAAAAGAGAAAAAGGAAGAGAACAGTCAGGCCTCCTCGGCCACAGGCCGAGGAGCATTCCCCCATCTGTAAAGAAACTCTTAGCATTTTTTATAAGAAAAGTTCATGCATGGTGATCGACGGCCAGCACCTAAACCTCTCAACCCACTTTCTATAAATTTATTGTTTGGGCTAATTGGGCTGGAAAACCCACCATTCAGGGTCAATCCAAATTGAGTCCTTACAATTGGCGCCGTCTGTGGGAGGATTAGGGTGCTGGCCGGCGCACCAAGCAAAGTGTTCTAAGTTCTAAGTGTTCGTTTTACAGTAGGTAAAAAAAAAAAATATATGTAGAAGGTCCGCAAAAAAAAAAAAAAAAAAAAAAAAAAAAAAAAAAAAAAAAGAACTC
>NW_027069992.1:179967-253068 GCF_002906115.3 Quercus suber
GTACTCTTCAGATAGTGTGCAAGTCGAACCAGATTCAAATTATATGCATCAATAATTGTAAGCGCGAAAATGATGAAACCCTTAGGTTCAAACAGGTATTTATACTCCCCCTTAGGTTCCCCAAATGTAACCGCTTGCTCATAAAAGCAAAAGATCATGCCGTTGAAAGTGGGAAACGTGGTGCCGCCAAAATTTAATGTGGGCGCCCATTAAGTCTTGAAACGCTAAAAACGCGCATCGGGCAGTCAGAAAGCCGCCAGCATCAGTACAAACCGAAGTGGGGCAATTCGTCCATGGACCCGCAGGTATCAAAACCCTCCTCCCCGTCCGAGGGAACGTGCAGCAGGGTTTTGAGGGGCTATTGTGGGGCCTATGGGCCTGATAGCCTCGGCCCATCATGAAACAGGCCCAAGGCCCAGGCCGAGGAGCATAGGCTATTTGTGGCTAGGGTAGAAGAAATTCTCTTTTCCCAATCCACGCCGAGGACCACCTTATCATCGGCCTGACAAAGGTGATTTTGGGAAAGACTAACCCCAAAGTAAGCTGTCGCTCTCACATTTAATGCACTCAACTAACCCCCCCTGGGCCGCATTAATGGGGAGGTAACCCCTTGGCAGGATAACGTTGATCAGAGTGAACCACTTGAGTACCGATAAGGCCTCTGATGGGACGGACGGCCAGAAAAAAGGCAAATAGGTGATCAACAGATGGAAGGAGGAGATAAGAAGATGAAAACTATAAAAGAAAAGCTAGTAAAGTAAAAGGGGGGGGAAAAAAAGAGAAAAAGGGAGAGAACAGTCAAGCCTCCTCGGCCACAGGCCGAGGAGCATTCCCCCATCTGTAAAGAAACTCTTAGCATTTTTTATAAGAAAAGTTCATGCATGGTGATCGACGGCCAGCACCTAAACCTCTCAACCCACTTTCTATAAATTTATTGTTTGGGCTAATTGGGCTGGAAGACCCACCATTCAGGGTCAATCCAAATTGAGTCCTTACATATGGTAATCAAAATAGTTAGAAGAAAAAGCAAATAAAAATAAAAAATAGTAATCAAAATAGTTAGCAGAAGACGATAGGGGTGACCAATGACATTGACGTGGCCTATGGAATTGGCAATTTTTATTTATTTACTTGATAAACTCAAAATTTGTTTTATATCATTAGGATATATCATACTTTGGATTTTTTTTTTTTTTTTAAGTATTTTATTAGTCGTTTTACTTGATTGTTAATAACATTGTGTGATTCATGCTAATAACTAGGAGACATTTGTTACATGCAATCGATATATAAAATAATTCTCTCCCCTCCCCCATAAAATAAGTCCTACTTAATTTTTATTTAGATATAGAAATATTTTGTTTGTGGTGACTAAAAACTTCTCTTTAATTTAACTAGAGTCTCTATATCAAAAAACAAAAAGCAAAAACAAATACGAGAATCTTGGTGCTGTTTCTTACTATTATACCTTTTTTTTTTTTTAATAGTGACTTGTCATAATATATTGCTATGATTCACACATTAGTTCTCCCAAACTAAAAGTGAAAAAAAAAAAAAAAAAAAAAGGATACAAAATACAAAAAAACAAAGAAGAAATCGCCTAAACTTTGTCTGTATTTCTTTTGTCTCTACGTCAAGTCTTCTCATCAAACAATGCTTACATCCAAAGACACCTCTCAATTATCATTTATCAAGCTTCTTCTCTCTCATTTAGTTTTTCCTTTATATTTTATCAAATTTTGGATTTTTTTTTCCTTTTGATATGTAATTTGATCTTAGATTTGAACTATTTTCTTATTTAATTCTTATACTTTTATCAAAGTTTTGTTTTAATTTGTAGGTAGTTTGAATTAATTCTTTTGTGACACTATATATATATATATATATATATAAAAAAAAAAAGTTCAAGTTACACCTGATATAAACTTTGTAACTGTAAATTTGTTTAGAAATCTTATGGTTAGAATAACGTCAACTGCCCATGTTATTATTAAAAGTTTATTGCTTGCTACATCAGTTAACTTAATTATGTTATCAAAAAAAAAAAAAGTAACTTAATTATGGAGAATTTTCCCTCTCTCTACCTTATTTATTACAACCTCCTATAGCAATCAAGAGAGAGGTTTAACACGTTAGAATTTACAAACAGATTGAAATGTGAACTTTGTCATTCAATAAGACTATTTTTATAAACAATATTAGAATTTGATAGTTTCTATTTAATAACGATTAGATTTGATATTTCGGCTACCCAAAAAAAAAAATATAGGTTTTCATAGTTTCTTTCTTATCAATAATCTTCACAATTTGATAATTTCTATCTTATATCAAAGGATCAGACCGTGTGAACTTTTGCTTTGATTTCGGATTCTATGTGAGGAGGGTAATGATTAAACTTAACAAACTATTGGCTGGAAAAGAAAAGAAAAATCCTGCCATGTAACCGAGTCATCATGACTACAGGATGAAATTTGACTTAACAAAAAAAAATCTGATACATCTACTATATGATGAATGTAGCATAAGTGCATAACTCACTTAGGTGTATTGCTAAATACTACTAATTTAATCACACCACAATACCTTTTCTCTCTTCCTTATAATTTCCCTAACCTCTTATATTATTCAGTGTTACAAATTAAGCATAGATGTACACATAGATGTATAAGTATCACCTAACCACAAGTTTTTCAACACAACTTAACACCTTTACTTTACAAATCATATCACATCACAAATCATATCACATCACAACATCGCGCAGCTAACTAATGATAGGGATGGGAAGAATTATAAAATTCAGCTTAATACTCCCATCCCAATATGCACAGACAGACCCTTAGAAGTAAATGGGAAACAGAGAGTCGGTGTTGTTGCAGTAATGAGAAAAATGAAATAGAGCTGTTGTTGGTGGCACTTTGCAGCAGATTAGCAGAGCTAAAACTGTTCTTAACAACACTGGTGATACTGTGCAGTTGTAGACACCTTTTCAGTTTCTTCCTTCTCATTTCATTATCTCCATTTCCATTGGGTGGTAAATTTAAAAGGAAATTATCGATTTAAGCATGAGGTTCACAATATCTAATGTTATTTGTTTTGTTCAATTTCCTCCTGCTATGGGAGAAGATGGATCATAGATGGATCATGGATGTACTATATATTGTGGAAGCAACTCTTAATAAGTTTCTTGGGGTTGAAACTACAGGGGAAGTGTTCTTGACTTCTTGCTTTTCTTTTTCTGCTGGGTGTTCGGATGGTTCAGTTCAATGGAGGATAATTTGCTTAAATTGATTTTCTTCTCCAGCCGGGTGTTTTTAATCTCTCTCTCTAAACATAAACGTTCAGATTTTGCATAATAATTTTTTTCTCCCTCCCTCTAAACATCTTAGAGAGAGACCCAAAAAAAAACAAATGTCCACAATATTTTTTTTTTTGAGAAGGAAATGTCCATAATTAAGTTAGCTAAAGTAGCAAGCAATAAATTTTTAATGATAATATGGGTAGTTGACATTTTTCTTAACCATTAGATTTCCTAAAATCTACCATTTAAAAAATGTATAATTTTATACATAAAAGTTATAGTAAATGTAACTTGAACCCTTCTATCATCATAATTTTAGTTCTAGTGGTAATTGATGGTTATGCAATTGAAGATATGAAGTTTCAAGCGATATTTGCCATTGGTTATGAATTTATGGCTTTTGTTAATGTGTACCATGATGGCATAAGTTAAGGTGCATTTGATAATCCATTAATTGATTTTATTAATATATTTTTTTTAAAGTCAACGGTACCAAGAAAAATACACTTAACAACAATAAATATTTGTGCATGCTATTAACCACTTTGACAATGTGAATTTTTCTTTTTTTAAAATGTCCATTGCAGTTTGTAATTGCATACATATTATTCTTTAATATGTTCTTAGTGGTATAAACACAAAGGCAATTAGTTTTGGATGAAAATTTCTTGAAAAGTTTTATCGAACCATATGACATAATGAGCTGGAGTGAATTTTCTTCAAATTACAGGTTCAAATCTTATTGTATCTAAAGATAACAATACTAATAAGAAATTGTATGATGTGTTCTTTATCCTTGCTGGTCGCACCAACATGGGAGATGCATAACTCTCCTAACATATGTGAAATTAGAATAACCAGACAACCAATGTATTCTTTACTGCCGAAAATGTTTCTAATTAATGTACAAACACCAATGTTTTTAATTGTGATATTTGGCAGGTGACCCGACTAAGGTGTGGTGGATTTACCTTTGCCCTACGCCTCAACCATCTCATGAGTGATGCTCCAGGCTTAGTTCTATTCATGAATGCCTTAGGTGAGATTGCACGAGGAGCATGTGCACCTTCAATCCCACCTGTGTGGCAAAGGGAACTTCTCAATGCTAGGAACCCACCACAGGTGACATGCACACATCACGAATTTGATGAATTGGTTGAGCCTCAGAGCTTGATCATCAACCCTCTTCATGAACTAGCTTGTTGCTCTTTCTTCTTTGGATCGACCCAACTATCTGCTATTCGTAAAAAGATACCTCACCACTTGGGTAAATATTCCACATTTGAGGTACTAACTGCGTTCTTGTGGCGATGTCGTACCATAGCACTTTCACCAAACCCAGAAGACCAAGCGCGCTTGATATTTATGAATAGTGTGCGAGCAATACTGAACCCTCCATTACCAAGAGGGTATTATGGCAATGCATATGCAATCTCACTAGCAGTAACAACAGTTGGAAAGCTTTGTGAGAACCCTTTAGAGTATGCATTGGAATTAGTTCGAAAGGCAAAAGCTAATGTCACTGATGAGTACGTTCGATCATTTATAGATTTGGTGGTGACTAAAGGCCGACCTCGTACCACCATTGTGAAATCCTTCGTTGTGTCAAACACTGCACGGGTGGGGTTAAGAGACGTAGACTATGGGTGGGGAAAAGCAGTCTACGGTGGACTAGCTAAGATTTTTGAAATCCGAAGTACTAGCGCAACTACATTTTACATTGAAGCAATGAATAGTAAAGGAGAGCATGGGATTATGGTGCCTGTGTGCTTACCAACCCCAGCCATGGAAAGATTTGTGAAGGAGCTGAATAGTATCTTACAAGACCAATCAGATGGCGGTCCAACGTCCAAATTTATAATTTCTTCCTTGTGATTTATATATGACTTATATAAACATATATCTTTGGAAGACATGATGGGGGGAGAGTAAAATTTAATGTGCATATGCTGGTATGCATTAGGCAATTACTTGAATTCATGTTTTACTAGTACTATATATCATGCGTATGCAATACACATGATTCTAGTTTTCATCTTTTGCCGGCTCTTTGCTACTTTTGCAAAATCACTGGAACATGATGATAAAAGAGGTGGTATATGTAATATATATCATGTACATGTTATGGTTAGTAATAGAATCATTCTGTTTGCCATATATAGGGATAACTTTAGATTTATTCTTAATTCAGCAGAAATAATATCTACATTTTCTATATAATTCTAACATTAAAAATGATATATGAATAGGATAAAAAAGGACCTTATATCCCTGACATATATGATATATCACATGCTTTCCTTCCAATGTATAAGATAAATAAAAAACAAAAAATTAGAGCCTTTGCTACCATTCGAAAGTGATTGAAATCAATACATACTCTCAACCCAAATTTGTCTTTTTCTACCAAAATGGACCGAATTTGGACCAAATAGACCAAATGAACTGAAATGAACAAATGTATAGAAAGGACCAAAATGAACCAAATAGACTGAAATTGACCTAATTGAACCAAATAGACCGAAATTGACCTAATGTATAAAATATGTAATGTTGTATTGTAATGTTGTTATCAATTATGAAATTGAAAATTATACAAGAAAAAGTGCAAACACGAAAAGGACTGAACAGCTTTTTTTCTTTTTGGAAAAAAAAGCACCAATGGAACTCATTAACTTGATTTTAATAAAATCATTTTTCTCTTTTTTGAAAAAATAACATACAACTTAACTTTGATAAAGTCAAGTTTCACTTGGCAATTTTTTTTAAGATAGCCACACCAACCACTGCCACCTCAATTTTTTAAAATCAAGATGCAACAAGAACTCAATTTTGGCAAAGTCGAGTTGCAAAACAAAGCCACTTACCCAAATATTTCAAAAATAGGGCTTTTGGCTAAAAAAATCACCAATGAAAGTTAGATGGCTGATTTGCCTTGTTTTACTAGGACTCATATTGCTAACAAAAAACATTTGATTTTCTAAAGTTTTGATTAAATGAAATTGTTAGGGTTTATCCAAACTTCAAAAACCGTTTAACGAATTTAATTATTTATTCCAAATCTTAAAAAGTCAAAATGAAGCAAATAAAAAGTAGGGGTGTCATTGTTCGACCCAACCCGCGAACACGACACGAACCCGATAAGGGTTTTTTCGGGTTAGGGTTGGGCCTTAATGGGTTTGGGTCATAAACGGGTCGACCCGAAAGCGACACGATAAGAAATGGGTCATAAACGGGTCAACCCGCGTAACCCACAATAGACACGTTTGACACGCCAATTTATTTGTGTCAACCCGAAATGACCCACTTAACACAACCCGTTTAACTCATATAACAAATAAATATTTATTTTATTTTAGATTTGTCAAATACCTTTTATATCCAACATATATTTTAAATTTAAAAAGAAAAGTAAGTAATTACAAAAATTTACAGGGGATATAATTGGAAATTGAAACTTTACAGACCTTAGAACTATTAATACTTTTCTTCTTCTTCTTCTTCTTCTTCTTCTTCTTTTTTTTTTTTTTGGTGGCATAGAACTTACACAAATGAAATTGGATGAGCTTGTGGAAGATGTTATAAATTCGGACATCAACAAAGAATCTATAGATGATAATCGTGGTCATAGTCAGGATTAGTCTACTGTTTGCTCAAAATTCTTTCAATATTGATACTTAGCATTTGGCGAGTTCCAAGAACATTATATTTTTGTTGAACTATGTTATTTTATTTTGTGAAACTTTGTTATTTTGAATTTGAATTGAAGTGTATGCACTTCTTTTGGAATGTAAAGAACTTATTACTAGATGAATGTTATATTTTTGTTGAATTATATTATTTTGAATGTGGGTTGAAGACTTGAAGTGTAAGCACTGCTTTTTGGGATGTAAAAATAATTATTTCTATATAGATGTTATATTTAATATTATGCAAGTTGAAATGGGTTGTATTACATTCGTATCAACCCAACACGACTCGTTTATTAAGCATGTCAAATGGGTTGGGTCAGGTCAACCCGCCTTATTAACAGGTCGGGTTAGGGTTGAAGGATCATGACACGATTATTAAATGGGTTGGGTTAGGGTTGAGCCATTTAGTCGAATACCCCTACCTCGACACGACACGAACCCGACACGCTAACCCGAATTGACACCCCTAATAAAAAGTTTGTAGAATTAAAGTGTATTAGGGACAAACTAAAACCGGTAAGTTGTAATTAACGTTTGAGTTCTGCTTTATGTATATGTTTCTAAATAGAGTTCTGCTGTATTAAAGCACCCTCGTTGTTCTTGTCACAAGCCCTCTTAATTTCTGCACTTTTTGACCATACAGATCATTAAATGAAGGCAATCATTTTTTTTTTTTTTTTTTTTTGCCCTCACTAAATTCTGCCAATAATTAAGCACAGTTTTAAAGGCAAGAGTAAAATTTCTAGCTTTGATATTGCACAGTACTCCCCAAATTTTATGGTATCCCTTGTGATCTGGAGGTGCAGAATATCCTTATCACATGACAATCATTCCAGTAACTACTCACGAAGCAGTCTACACATGATGAAAAGTTCAAAACTTTTTTTTTCCTAATTTCTGTTCTCTCGTGATCCTAACTCCCAAGCGTGTTAACTTCGTTCTACGTACATTCATCAACATGAAAGTATGAAACATTTTCAACATTAACTTCCCAGTTACCTGGTTAAATAAAGTCTTCACATATGCACACAGTAATATATATATATATATATATATATAAAATCGAAGCCTCTGAAACTTTCACAATTTTTCTCGTTATCACTATTTTTTTTAATTTTTTATTTAAGTTTAATTTTATTAAGAGAATAACCTGACTATTCTATATCTCTCCCGACTCCCCTCCTAATGCAGAAGAACTCCCTTTCTCTCTAAATCTCTAACCTTCCCCCAAATCCTTAACCTCACGTATGCAATCTCTTCCATTAAAAAAAAAAAAAAAAAAAATCCTAACACTAATGCAGAAAGAGACCTAATACTGAAGCACTCCCTCTCTCACTCTAAATCTCTAACCTCTATGGGCTATGGCACACCTGCTACAACGTTTTCAAATATATTGATTGGACCGGCTCAATATATATTCTGAGAATAGTCAGGATCTATAGCTCTCATGGACTGGCTCGACCTTGAACAAACACGAGACATAACGCCGAAATCTGATCCAACATAAGCCAAAGAGGAGCAAAAGGGGCGATGATTGTTGTGAACCTTTGCCATAGTCTGTGGGTGTGAAGAAGGGGCTGGGGCTGAGGCTGAGGCTGGCTCTCTCAAAGCCGAAGAGGAGCTAAAGCGAAAGTGAAAGCGATGATTGTTCTGAACCGTTGTCACAGTCCCAAGGTAAGTTTTATTTATTAGCAAATTTGTAATTAAGCATATTCAGATCAGGGTTGGGTTTTTTGTTTCTTTTATCTCTGTTTTGTTTTTTCTTTTTATATTAATTAGAAAGAGTACATAAATTAAGCATATTTAGATCAAGGTTGGGTTTTTTGCTTTGTTGTGTAGGCAATAATATACATCTAAATCCATGTAAAAGGCAGAAGATAGCTAAAGTTAAAGAATTGCCAAAGGATATCGTCTTTCAAACCCTAAAACACACAAAGGTTGAGGTATTAGAGGGCTTTTAATTTTTTAATTTTATTTATTTATTTATTTTTTTTTTGGTGCAGATCAAGTATAGATTGTTTCATTAGCTTTCAATCCAGCAATTCAACATGCAAGGTATTTGATGAGGATAATTTTTCCGTTTCATGGACTGAAAACTATGGCAACAATTTTTCTCTCATCTTAAATGGAAAAATTTATATGCACAAATGTTCTTTGTTAACTTAAATTTGTTAAGAGTTTCATCCTCTTTTTACTATTCTAGATTAAAATGATAAAGAAAAATTATTTAATATGCTTTGAGCCATATTGTAAATAGAAGGTGAAACATATCCTTTTAATTTGGATTATGTACATGAAATCTTTTAACTTCATAACCAAACTTACCTGTTTATGTGGTATCAAAAATACATAGGTACCTACAAAAACTTCATTCCATATTTTCAATTTTTAGGCACAAAGGAGCTTGTGCAGGCCTTGAGAGAGAAAAAAAACAACCCTTGGTTATATTGAAGCTAGTGTTGCTGCAACATGGTAATCTCTTTTCTTTTTAAAATTATCTCTTTTATAGAGTCTTTTGGAAGTTTTGCAATGATTCACGACTATTGTCCTACTATTTTAAAGTAGAGTAAAAGATCATTCTCATTGATGTCCACTTTCATTAAGTGTTGTTTCTCTTACACATACACAAGCTATTTGATAAAATTCCTAAGTGATTTTTTGTTGTTGTTCTAGAAGTCATAATACATGAAGAGTGGTAAGGAGGAAGATAAGTAGTGAATGTGATGCTGTGTTGTTGATTTAATCAGGATGAGATGTTTTGTTGGCCTTATTTTCTCAATGTCATATGTTTGATATTGGGATTGGTATTGATGGTGAGATTTTGATATGATTCCCTTTAAGAAGTAGGTTTGATTTTTTTAATGATTTATTTCATGGTGGGTTTGTGCATTAAGATTAAGAGTTTGTTACTCTTAATAACTTCAAAGGGATCAAAGCTTTTAGAAAGTTTTATTGGCATTGATGGTGAGATAGGTTTATATAGTAGAAAACAACATTTAGATAGTTTTGGTAATAGTTGATAGTATTGTACAAATGTTTTTTGTTTTTGGCTACACTATTGTAACAATTATTTACCATATTGATTATTAGTCTATGGACTGGTGTCACTTTGGAGCTTTAGGGGCTTCTGTTAGGCTGCTATTGCTATTGACTAGAAGAGTAGTAAAGAAAGTTGATGGGGCTGTGAGAAATTATTCAATTTATGTAAGTTCAGATGTGTGGATGATCAATACAAGTCGGTGTTTCAAGTGCCTATGGTCCCAATTCTGAGCATGATTAGATCATATGAGTTAGACCTTGATGGAAAGGTTTCCATAGTAGCCTTAGTGAATTGTTTGCAGGTTCTGACTATTGAATCTTAGTTTGATATGTATGTCATCAAAACTCAATATTGTACTAACTGAAACATTTAACTTAATTTCCAGACTCATGTCCTTGCAGGAATCAGCACTTAACCACCTTAAGAGTGTAGGGTTGCTTGTCGATGGTTTTGATTCAACCCCAGAGATGCATAGAAGGGACCTAATATGGGTGGCCTATCTGTTAGAAATTGAAGTGGACCGTCAGAGTTCATGGCAACCTTTACAAGCTTTTTCCGATTATATCCATTATTAAAATTATTGTTTAGCAAATAGCACACTCATGATTTAAATTAAAGAAGAAAATAAATTACACAAAACAAATTAAAAAATAAAAAAGAGTTTGCATGGTTCGACAATTGCTTAGATAAACGGACGACGACATGAAGAAAGTTTAACTATAGAAATTATAAAGATTATAATAGTAGCTCAAGCTATGATTTTGCACTTGCTTGATATTGAACAGGCATCTGAATCCTTGAATGGGATAAGAATAGAAATGACTGATGCTGCCTTTCCTCTTCTGAAAGGTATGTCCCTTATCTTGAGAGCTAGTTCTAGGTAGGTAGAATTATTCTCTTCCCTCAGGTTTCTTCACTCATGTCATGAATATGGTTCAATAGGTGTGGTTGCTACCACAAACATTGTTGAAGTGTGTAAAGATGTCAATATTGCCGTTATGCTTGGTGGATACCCACAGAAGAAAGTTACATTAAGGAAGGATATGTTGTCTACAAATGTGTCTATTTACAAGGCTCAAGCTTTGGCCTTGGAGGAGCATGCTACTGATGCCAAAACAATTCAAATCACAAGTGACAATTCAAGAAGAGATGAACATCAACAGAAGAACCATTAGTGAAATAATAAAAATTATATGGGACTCTGATAATAAGGTAAGAAAAAAGAAAACCTTGAACAATAACTGATAGGCCAAGAATGTATTGACCATTTGTGATAAATTAACCAATTAATTAGCCAAGTGAATTAATTAAGTTAATTAACATGCAATACGCGCAGTAGCACAAATAAATCACCAACTAAGTTAATATGCAGTGGAAAATAAAGTTAACACGGTGATTTGTTTACGAATGGGGAAAACCTCTAAGACAAAAACTCCACCGGGTGATTTTAAGGTCACCACTCCCAAGAATTCACTATTATCACAACAAGCGGTTACAAGCAAAGGAATCTCAGTACCTTATACCAACCTACAGTTGAACCCTTACCCCAATACCCAATTGGACTTATTTTGTAGTGATAATCTCTCCTTTTAATGCATGGCTCCCAGTATGTGATTAACCAATTGATGCATGGATCTAAGTATGTGACTAACCACCAACTTGAGAAGGATGTTGGTTGCAAAGTTCTTTAGTTCATCAACACGATGAAGATCATGACGCTCCTTGGTTGCAAAACTCTATGGCGTACAAACGCAACAACTTCTTGAAGAGAAAGATGAACTAGGGCAAATTGTCTCCGGTCACAATATGCTTGTGAAAAACCTTTGCATCAAGTTACACTCACTTGCATTAGCTGTGACGCCCCTTAAAATAATCCTTATATATGTTTAGGGTTGTGAGAAAAGAAAGCCTAAACATGTATAGACATATTAGTGTGAAATCAAATCTGAAAAACTAAATTTTGTAAATCTCGATAGATAGGCTATCCATCGAGCAGTTATCGAGTATCAGGCAAAAGCTGCCTTTTAAACCTCGATAGATACTAACTGTCGAGTTAGCTGTCGAGTTTTAAAATCCAGTACTTCTTCACTTGTTTCTTGGATAGACTTGCACGGCTTTAACACTTGGACTTGAAACCTTGTTCCTTGAAGTATTAAACACATCTTAGATCTACCCAATGACAAGTAAAATAAGTTTTGTCAAAGGATTAGCTAATTCTACATTGATATATGTTCCTAACATGATTCACATATGTCCTAACAATAACTTTGTGTCCTTAACATTGCTTTATGTACTATAGACCTGCTTTTACAAAATTTAACTATAAAATTATGAGTTGATTGATATTCACTAATTAAATGGAAAATAATTTTTTTCCCAAATACAAATAAATGACTATAATCTCAAGTATGGATGAGAATTCTTCACTGTCAAGAAAGTTTTTGAATCTTTTGAAGAAACTGACAAAGCAATTCAGCAAATAACAGAAGTACGTATTATTTAATATAGCAAAATTACAAATTTGATTTTTAACTTCTATATGTTGTAATACATTTCTCAACCTATTCTATTGCCAGACTTACATCAGTGATACTTTAAATGAATGTAACAACAAATTATCAAGTGAACAAGATGGTGATTTTACAAAGTTTCAAAAAGTTTACGTTCAAAGTTATGTATAACTCACACCAACATTTGTAATCAAGGAAAACAAAAGGGCATATTTAGTGACTTCTACGAAGCAACAAAGGAGGAAGATACAAAGAACACTTTAAAGTTGTCTTTCAAATTATTTGAAATATTGATTGAGTAGTTCTTAAAATTTGTGTTTCATACATTTAATGGATAATTGAGGATGTTAAAGATTTGATTCTTCATTTTAATTTAAACTTAAGTTTGATTTCTATTTTTCATTGCATAATTTAATGTTTCACATCAACAATTAAAAAGGAAGAAAAAAAATAGTTTATAAACTATTTTTTTTCTCTTCCATTACAACAGCTTTCCCATGCATTGCACGGGTTAGCGACTAGTAAATATATATATATATATATGCAGTAATACATAACATCAAATACTTGCATATTGCCTATATTTTCATTTCAGTCATCGTATTTAGCTTCTTAAACTCAACTCACAACGTGCATATTGGTTATCTTCATTAAGTCATCGCACTGGCTATCTCATACTCTAGCTCATCACAACAGTCATTCGTAAACTGTTAGGTTCTAAAGATTTAGGAATTTGTGTATTTAGAACTCTAATGTGTAATGTTGGCAAACCATGATCAAAACAATATGTTTAGTCTTGTTTAGGCTTGCTCAAATTTGTGTCTTTCATGTAAAGTTGGAATCGAGAGGCTGCAGATGCATTGGTGCATTTCGGCCTGGCTCGATCAATTGAAAGAAAGACTCGATCGATCGAATCTCAAGCAAAATGCTTTTCTACAGAATTTTCCAACTTAGCCCTAACTCATTAAACGTTTTGGGTTTTCTGTTTTTACCCTAGGTATATAAAGAAAAACCTTAGCTACGTTTTTAGAGTTGCTCATATTCTATTATTGCTCATATTTTTCTGTTTTGTGTAAATCTCTTGTGAGATCTAGAGGAGCTTTCCTTTACACAAAGCTTAGAGTTTTCAAGGTAGAGATTGTATCAACATCTTGATGATCAACTTGGTTGCTGCCATTGGAGCTTAAAGAATAACAAGCATGGGTGCTTGTAGCTGATTGAAGAATCCAAGAAAGAAGGAGTCTGTGGATTCAGAGATTACACGTGGTCGTGTCAGTAAATTCTACTGGTGGATAGCATTAGGAAGTCAAGCGGGGAGTTTGTAAGTTATTTTGTATAAACTTCGATTCTTTCGCATAGTGGATTCAGGTTTACCTTGAGGATAGCTAGGTCAAATCCTTCTTAAGTTTTTACCATGTGGTTTCCTAGGTGATCATATCTTGTGTTATTTATTATTCCGCTGCTTTATATTCTTGATATGATTGTATATTTGTGATAACCTAGAATTGCATAATTTGACTAAGTTAATCACTTGGCTAATTAATTAGGTTAATCTGGTTGGTTTAAGGGGTCAAAAACCGTTCATAAACGGCTTTCGCTATTAGGTGTCTTTGCACACAAGTTATGGAGACTTTAAAAGAGTCTAACCTTTATTATTAAACAATAAAAACTAATAAAATTTTAAATATTAGGATAAATTCCATTAACCTACTTTTAAGTTTGGACTAATGTCAAACAAATCCAAAACATTTCAAAATTGATCAATTTGAACCCTTAATCCAATTTGGTCACTAAGAGACAAGAGAAAAATAACTAACGAACTTAATTAATGTATAGGGAGTATGTTGGGTTTAGGGACCAAATTATTCATTTTTTAAATATCTTAAGGCCTAGTTGACATTAATTCAAATCTCATGATAAGTTAATGGAATCTACCCATTTTAGGATGAAAGTTACTCGATTCCTTAAAAAAACCTAATGGATATAAAATTCAAACTTAAGGCACATGCACAAATTAAGATATTTATTCTTAGTAAATTTGGTTCATATAGAATTCAAACTTAAGCTTGAGCAGAATGGAATTCTTATAAGTGACTAAATGTTCCTTCAGCAAGCAATATATCCAACTGGTTTTCAAATCTTTCCATGGCTTGGACTGGCAGGGAAATAGGCACTACTATCCCCTTCTCTCCTTTACGATTCTTACTAGGAATATAGAAGCCAGACACTCCGGGTATGGCCCCCACCTCACCCTTGGCAGGCCCACCATAAAACGGTTTACCCCACCCAAAGTCCACCTCTCCAAATCCGGCACGTGTCACATTTGACACAACATACGACCCCACCCCATAGAAGTGGGGCCGACCCTTAATCATCATAAGATCAGCCACCGACCGTATGTACTCCTCTGTTACGTTGTTTTTTGCCTTTTTCAGCAATTCCACAGCATAACCCAATGGATTCTTACAAAGTTTCCCTACTGTTGTGAGTGCCACAGAGAACGCAAAAACGTTACCGTAATAACCGTTGGGTAAAGGAGGGTTGAATTTGTCACGTGCATTGACAATGCACAACACACGAACCTCTTCTTGAGGGTTTGCCAGGAGAGCTATGGTACGACAACGCCAGAGGCATGCGGTGAGCAACTCGAAGGTGGAGCATTGTTTCAGGTGATGTGGCATGAATCTCCGGAGGGCAGAGACCTTTGTGGAGCCGAAGAAAATGGTACGATGGGCCATGTCATCGTTGAGTGGGATTGGAACAACAATGGTGGAGGCCATGTCATCATACTCACGGTGTGTGCATGTCACTTGAGTTGGATCTCTTGCTTGAAGGAGATGTCTCTGCCACACTGGTAAGATGGAGGGGGCACATGCACCACGTGCCATCTCGCCCATGGCCATCATGAATTGCACCAATCCAACGGCGTCACTCATGGTGTGGTTTAGGCGAACGGCAAAGATGAAACCACCACACTTGAGACGTGTCACCTGCCCATCTCCACCAAGCAAAATGATTATTGGTTAATTTAATAATAAAGAGTGATGCTATATATATATATATTTATTTATTTTTTTTTTTTTTTTGAGTAATGCTATATCACAATATTTTCATAACATTTTTATAATAATTTCACAAAAAAACTTAAGTGACAAATTGTTATTGGTTATAATTTGGCCCACCACTAATGTCATTTTTTTACTTAACAATAATAACTTATCTAAGATTTGCTATAAAATTATTATAAAAATATTGTAAAAATAGCATTACTTTTTATTATCTAAAATTTGTTATAAAATTATCATAAAAATATTATAAAAGTAGCATTATTTATAAATTTACTACGTAATATTTAGATATGTCAGCAAATATATTAAAACAACATTGACCTTCATATTTTCCATCTACAAAAGAACAAGGTACCAATAATTTCCTATCCCATGATTCATATTTACGTATAAGTGAAGTTTCTCATTATAAAAGTTTTCGTAAGTTTATCATGACCTAGAAAACGCGAAGTTAGGTTGCAGTATTTATTTTCTTACTTTAATCATCCAATGATACATCAATTTAGATGTAAACACACACACTCACAGATCTATATATATATATTTATGAGTTTTATATTAGTGAGTTTTAGAGGCACGGTATATGAACCTGAATAAGCAATAATGGGCAATTAAGGATGCCCCCAGAGCCGGGAACATCAAAAAGGAGCTCCTCTAAGCATGGGAATGGAGGATGAAGTACGTCACCTAACTGTTCGAGCATAATATCGGCATTGGCCTCAATAAACATAACACCCTCACCGGTACATTCTACTACAAGCTTTCGGCCAGGTCCTTCCCTAAGCCTACCAGCAAATGGGTAGTAAAACACTAGTGTTTGTGCAAGTGCTTCTCTGATGACTTTCACTGGGTCTCTGATCTCTTTCAATATTGAAGAATCATGTTTATAGAAATGTATGGTGGGATTTGAAATCGAAGACCCTCTTGGTCATCAATATCGGAAAGTTGTTTGAATTCGTAAGGTGTGGGCTTTGCAGGAGCAACCAGTTCTGGTTTGCACCTTTGTACTTTGAACACTAGAGAGGTGGGTGGTGCCAGTGCCATGCCAAGAAAATGGTTTGAATATGAGACTAAGAAACTTGGGCAAGCTTACAGGTTGTAGTGTGTGTTATGACTTATGATAGACAGGAATTTATAGCCAGAAATGACGTAATCTAGAAATAGAAATATCTTTCAAAATAGGGAAAATATTATCACACACAATATAAGTATTACACATCAAGTATGGACACTCATAAAAACAGAAAAACCATGTGCAACAACTCATGTATAACAAGTATTTCCTTTCTTTAAGTGCAGTATCATTTCAATAGTAATATTAAAGCTTGTGAGTGGGTGGCCAACTGCACAATAATATAATCAAAAAAATACAATCAGTTAGCCAAAAAAATGAATAGGAGTTTTCAAATGGTTCTACTTCATGTGATGGTTAGTGGCCTAGTGGGTAATGTTTTTCCTTTCTAACAACTGCAATCACAATTCATAACAAAGTACATCATGTTTGCTGCAATTCAGTGGAGGCATAAATCCGCTATTTTTTCTTTTTATTCATAACTTTTCACATCACAGTTTTGACAAAATTTCTGTAATTTGTTGAGATCTTAACTCTTTTTCCCCGTTAGCTTTTGAAGTACAAGAAAAAAAAAATCTCGGCTTTTGTAAAGTCAAAGTACATATGATATGCACACCAAGAAGCCCCCTACACTTGCCCACAAAACAAATAAAAACGAAGTAATAAATAATCCTTTTTACTTAACTCTATTCTTTTAATTTGTTAGGTGTAACAAAAATTGTATTCGCTTATTATTTTTTGTTAGTCAACTAGTGTGTGTGTATATATATATATATATATAAAGCTACCAAGAATTAAAAAAGAACTAAAAACACAAGAAATGAGTGGACAATAGTCCACCTACACTTTGCTAATTTTTTTTCTCTATTTTTTTTTCATCTTCGATAAACAATTGAGTAATACTACATCCACAATATTTAAAAAATAATTCTACAACAAATCTTAAGTAGTAATCTATTATTGATTCTAATTTAGACTTATCATTAACATCATTTTTTACATATCAATAATAAATTGCCACCTAGAAATTTTTTTTGTAAAAATATTTTGGACGTAAATTATTGTAAACATTTTCTTTTGAGTAATGCCAGGGACATATCAATTTCACAACATTCCTAAATTAGCATAGCAAAAAATTAAAATTAGAGATTATGGAGAGCCCATGTGTAAGTTGGCATGTTAATTTAGGAATGTTGAGAAGTTAATATAACATCTTGTTGTGTCCATTGCATTACTATATATATATATATATATATAAATATATATTATCTATTGAATAATATCCGAGCCTAATTAATAATCATACAAGTATAGAAATATCTTTAGCGGTTAAAATTTGGGGGCCTTATTGTACTTGGGGGCTTTAAGCGACTGCTTAATTGACCTAATGGTAGGGTTGACCCTAAGAAAGAAACCAAAAACCAACAACGATCTAGTGATCCACGAAGAGTTGGGCTATTAGTATGGATGGGTTGGGTTTTTTTTTTTTTTTTAATGACTAAAATAACCAATATCCTCTATTTCATTTGGTATAAACTGGTACAACCTTGTATTTGGAGTGGTACATTGAAAAATACTGGTTGTATCAGAGGTATGGTACAATATTGTATCAACTTCCTTTATTTCATTTTTTATATTCCACTTTATGCTTCATTAATCACAATTTTTTATGAATATTCTTTTTTTTTTCTTTTTTTTTTTCATTTTAAACTTTGGTTATTTTATAAGGAATGTAAAAAAAAATTAAAAATACATTGCCAAGTTGTGATTAGTGGAGTATAAAATGGAACACTAAAAGTGATACAGAGGATTTGTATTTGATTTTTTTGTATGAGAGTAAAATGAAAATTTCAAATGGAAAGTGAGGGTAAAAGTATAAATATATCAATTTGTCTTAACAAGTTTAGCAATACTAAGTTACTGGGTAAGTGAATATAGATTATTTTTAAAAAATAAGGAAGGTCTGTGTACATTTCTTTTTTTTTGTTTTGAAAAGCAAATCAAGCTTTCATTAATGAAAATGAGCAAAATCAAAATACAGAGCTTCCAAAGCAGGAAGAGGAGAATCCTCAATCCAAAAAACATCCTCCTAAATATATCGCGAATAGTGAGCTAAAGAATGAGCCACAGAATTAGCTTCTCGTTATACGCTACTAATGGAAAACTATGTTAACTCCACCAACAAAGATTGAATATCAGTAAATATATGCCCCAGCCGAGCCCCACTAAGATCTTTCTTGGCAATGGACCCCATGATCATAGCATTGTCCCCTTCTATTAGTATTACAACATCAGTGATGCCCACCTCAATAGCAAACTGTATAGCCCTCCTACATGCGAGCAACTCAGCTTCACTGCTATCAACTACCTTCGAACCACGGACAGAGAAAGAAACCATCACATCAGCATTCTCATTTCGAATAACAGCTCCATATCCTGTGAATGGTGGGTCCGAAAATATGGCAGCATCAAAATTAAGTTTATAACGCCCAGCTAGAGGAGGCAACCACGTACTTGGGTGTGCACTGCGATGCTGCGCCGAAAGCCGAATTTGAGAGCTTCGAAAATCCTCCAAAAAATCTTTGGCTCACCTGTTAATTATAGAGGGATCCTGCACTTGTCCACCATGCACCACCAAATTCCGTTGATGCCATATAAACCATGCCTGCGCCAAGAACAACTCACACACCTCTGTGGGCTTCTCCTCTAACAGTTTTTCTACCAAATGCAAGAAGGAGACCTGCTGCGTCACTATCTTCTGCATTCCCACCATACTTCCAGCCCATATGTCCTGAGCTACACCGCACTCCCAAAGGGCATGGATACAATCTTCAACGGACAAAGTACACAGTTCGCATGTAGCCACATCTAGTACTCTACGCTTCATCAAATTCTGACCGGTAGGCAAAGCATTATGGCACGCCCTCCACCCGAAAACCTTCACTTTGTTCGGAATCTTCAGCTTCCAGAATTTTTTCCAGAGACTCTGTCCCACTACGCTGGTAGACGATTCAGCCCAATTATCCTCCCGAACCAACTGGCTTGCTACATGGTAACCACTCTTCACCGAAAAACAACCATTTTTCGAATGAAGCCAAAACAGAGTATCCGGCCGCAACCGTTAGCTAAGGGGAATATTTAAAATGGCAGAGGCATCAGCACTACTAAAAAGTTGGAGGATAAGCGGACGACTCCATCCATGAACATCAAAATCAATCAATTCGGACACCCTCATATCTCTATCCAAGGATGGTGGTGGCTGTAAAACTCTCTTTGAAGGATGGTGAGGCAGCCAATTGTCATAACAGACTCGAATACTATCACCATTCCCCACACGCCAGCAGGTACCAGCAGTTAAAATGGGTTTTGCAGCCAAAATGCTCTTCCATGTGTAAGAACTATTATGGCAATCCTGAGCTTCTAGAAAATTGCACCTAGGGAAATAGCGCCCTTTGAGACAACGATGAAGGAGAGAATCAGGTTCCTTAAGTAATTTCCACCCTTGTTTGGCCAACATTGCCATATTACAAGCCCTTAAATTGCGAAATCACATACCTCTGAGCCTTAGGTAGAGAAAGCTTGTCCCAACTCAGCCAATGGATTTTACGCTCGTTATTTGTTTACGCGCCACCAAAACTTGGCACACATAGAGTTCAACTCATTGCATAGTTTTATAGGTAGTAAAAATACACTCAGTGTAAGTTGGAATAGCTTGAGTCACCGCTTTTATCAACACCTCTTTCCCTGCTTTTGACAACATCTTACCTTTCCATCCTTGTAATTTCTTCCAAATTCTGTCTTTTAGATAAGCAAAAATCACATATTTAGCCCTCCCAATAAGAGTAGGGAGTCCTAAATATGATTCAAACCTCTCCACCTCTTTAACCCCAAGATGAACCTTGACCACCTCTTGTTGAATCAAAGAAGTATTGCCACTGAAAAAAAACAGAGGATTTTTCCAAACTAATACACTGCCTTGACGCTTCCTCATAGAGATTCAATATATCATTAACCACTTCAATCTCACCATGTGTAGCACGACAAAAAATGAGTAAGTCATCTGCAAACAATAAATGGGAAATAGTGGGCGCCCGTCTGCTAATAGAAAGTCCATGGATTCTCCCCTCCACCTCAGCATATTGTAATAGAGATGTAAACCCTTCTGCACATAAAAGAAACAAATAAGGTGATAGAGGATCCCCTTACCAGATACCTCTACTAGGGATAATATGACCATGAGGTTTTCCATTAATAAGAATAGAGAAGGAGGTAGTGGTAACACAACCCATTATTAGCTTAACTCAACCTTCTGGAAAGCCCAGTTTTATTAGGATTCCCTGTAAAAAAGCCCACTCCACCCTATCATAAGCCTTACTAACATCCAACTTTAGCGCCAAACCACCTTTCTTTCCTTTCTTTTTGCAATGCATGGCATGAAGAACTTCATAAGCAACAAGAATATTATTTGTAATTAGGTGTCCCGGGACAAAAGCACTCTGTGTAGGGGATATCACATGTGGGAGGATTTGCTTAAGGCGATTAGCCAACACTTTTGCAATAATTTTATAAATCACATTACAAAGACTAATGGGCCTATAGTCAGTCATCTTTTTAGGCACCTTTACTTTAGGAATCAACACAATATAAGTAAAGTTTATCTCATTCACCATATGTCCTGAATTTAGGTAGGAAAGAACTGCAGAAACAATACTATCCCCCACAATATGCCAGTATTTCTGGAAAAAAAAGAGCATTCATACTATTGGAGCCAGGAGCCTTCGTAGGACCCATCTGAAACAATGCCGCTCTAATCTCTTCAGCCTCATAATCTTAGGTCAGCAACTCACACATCTCGGCTGTGACTTTATGTGGTACTTGTGCCAAGCACTCCTCCATTCTATTACATTCACCTGAAGCAAACAAAGATTCAAAATAGTTAGTTGCAATACCAGCCACACCATCAATATCCCCACACCACTGCCCTTGTTGGTCCAACAACCCCTGAATGAAGTTTCGCTTCCGTCTTTGAGATGCCTTAGCATGGAAAAATTTGGTATTCTTATCACCATGTTTCATCCACGCAATCCTTGATCTTTGGTGCCAATAAATTTCCTGCTTTCGGAGCAAGTCATCCAAGGATTTACTAAGCTCCACAAATTCATTACGGGTTTGTTCTGTAGGCGGGGCATTGTCAAGAGCAGTTAACCGGGTTTGTAAGTACTTTATTTCCTCCTTATCAGGATGCGTTTTGGTTGCCCCCCATCCATGTAGGTCCCTCCCACAACTTGCTATCTGCTGCCTTATTACTTCCAAGGCTGACCCACCTTCAATGCTATTACACCACGCCTCAATTACCACGTCTTCACACCCATCCCACATCAACCATGATTCCTCGAATTTAAAACCACATGGTCCCCTTGCATGCATGTGATTATCATCCAAAATATTTAACAATATCGGTAGATGATCCGACACATGGGTGTGTAGATGAGTAACGTTGCTTTTTGGAAAAGTAGTTCACCAAGCTTCATTAGCCATTGCACGGTTCAGCCTTTCCTTTGTATTGGCTTCCTCCAAACGTCTATTGTTCCAAGTATAAGGATACCCATGATACCCTAAATCAACCAACTGACATTGCTCTAACACTTCCCTGAAGTCATCAATTTGTCGTGGGTCCAAAGCACGCAAGCTAAGCTTCTCCACTGAATTCAGAATTGTGTTAAAATCACCAATACAAATCCAGGCTCCTTCAACAAATGATTTAATATATTTCAGTAAAACCCATGACTTGGCTTTTTGGCTTGCCTCAAGCCATCCATAAAACCCAGTCAGAAACCAAACCCGACCATTTTCCTCAACCACCTTAGCCAGAATGTGATGATCTGAGAAGTTGATGACTCTGAGATTAACATCATTTTCCATAGCATGGCCAACCCACCACCCCAACTTGGTTTCTTAACAACAAACTTATTTGGTAGTTTAGTGTCCTTACAAATCTGAGCAAAACCATTAACAAACAATTTTGTTTCCATCAGAAAACAAATTTTGGGTGCTTGTGCCTCCACAATGTTGCAAAGGCCTCGAACTGTCCAAGGGTTTCCAAGCCCTTAGCAGTTCCAACTTAACAGCTTCATTGGTCTTGGCAAAGGTGTCCAACCACCCTCGCCGATCCATATTCGAGATCCAAATCATCGTTCAACAAAGTTTGTTTTTCACGCTTTGAAGATCGATCATCAATATTACAGTCACTATGTTCTTCCTCTCGCCATGTACGTCCTCTTTTTCCAAGTTCAACAGAGAGAGGATGAGTAAGTCCCACATCCACACGTGTCATTCTAGTCCATCTTCCACTTGGCCCAACATCTTGGTTCACCTCCTTAGTTTGTCTCGGCTTAACCTAGTAATTATCCAACACCGGCCCAGTATGTCCAGACTGTATAGTGTCAATCAAAACATGATTCCCAAGATTTGGCCGTGAATCTTCCTGATCAGCTTGCACTTCCATATTGGTCTCATGGACCTCCGAATTTTTCGGGATGTGGAAAGTCTGTGTACATTTCAATAAGAGAAATTATTGTGTAGTCCCAGAGTACAAGGTCAGCATGCTGACCTTGTACTCCCAGCCAATAAAAACACTCCAACGCATAATAAATTGCTTACCTCAGTGGGACATGAGATCTATCTAAATTGTGGTATCAAGTGACCAAGAGCTAGCTTATTGTGCCTAAAAAACAACTCACATTACATGTACAAGTACATATCAAAACAAAACAGTAACCGCAACACCCAATAGGGAAAAATTGCAAATCCAAATCACATTACAACCTAAACCCCAAACAGTATATTCAATCACAAAGATTTGCAATTCAAATCATTAATAATGATTTTCTTGTAATGTATATATGAAATTTCTACAAATTAAAAAAAAAAAAAAAAAATTGCACTCACTAATGGGGCCTATAGCTATGGATTAGATGAAGGAAAAACAGTCTGGAAAGGTCTTGAGTTAGACCACAAGGCGAGAGGTCTCGAGTCGGAAAAGAAACCGGACCACATGGCTTTTGGCTAGATTAGTTTTCGTTTTAAATAATAATCGAAACGGCATCAGAGAGCAACCCAAACCAAAGGCGGAAACAACAAGGTGGTCGCACAGTGAACAGCCACAATGTTAACAGAGATGAGAGAGGGAGAGAGGAACAGATCATGGTGCTTGAGATGCCGTTCATGAGAGAGGGATAGACAGTCTATTATAGGCTATAGAGGAACTCGTGGGTGAGGAGATGGATTCTTTTCTTTGTGGGCATCTGAACTTGTGGGTGAAGTGAAGAGATGAAGGAACAAGGCGTCTGAATTTGTTTAAATAAATTAAATTTGAAATTTCAATGTGCACATACTTATGGCTTTTAAGTTGAGAACCCTATAGCCTATATTACTATTATCACTTGCTATTATCACTTATTTTATTGACGTGGGCCCAAACCATTTAACTGGCATGCTAAAAATTTTGAATTTGGCTTCACGATAACAGTCTAATCAGGCGACAAAGGCATCCATTTTTATGATGCGCTGGCAGTTCCGCTAAGGTAAGCAATTTATTATGCGTTGGCGTGTTTTTATTGGCTGGGAGTACAAGGTCAGCATATTGACCTTGTATTCCGGGATTACACAATAATTTCCCTTTCAATAGAAGGTCTAGGTCTTCTTTTTTATTTTTTATTTTTTTCTAATCCAAATTAAATTATTAACGTCTAGTTCAAAAGAAAAGTAAAAGAGAAATTGTAATCTTTCCCAATGACATTAACAAATGGCCTCGATTAAGGCTATCCAGAGCAAACCAAGCCCTGACTAACTTTTCCAACTTAGTGCCACTCGACTAGAACCAACTTGATCCAAGTAGAAAGGCAGTCCGTAGCGGATCTCTAGCATCACCAATTGATGTGAGTGGGTTGAATGGCAGGTTAGAGGTTTGAAATCCGATGAAAACCGAACCGACTGACAAATCTCACCGGTAATTGCCATTCTCTCTCTCTCTCTCTCTCTCTCTCTCTCTTCTCTCTCTCTCTCTCTCTCTCTCTCTCTCTCTCTCTCTCTCTCTCTCTCTCTCTCTCTCTCTCTCTCTCTCTCTCTCTCTCTCTCTCTCTCTCTCTCTCTCTCTCTCTGATCTAGCAATATCTTGACCAGATCAGTCAAAATTTGAGCTAGATTAGTATGCCTAATCTCATTGAAATGAATGAGATTAGGCATACTAATCGCTGGTCGCACCAACATATGGGAGATGCATAACTCTCCTAACATATGTGAAATTAGAATAATCAGACAACCAATGTATTCTTTACTGCCGAAAATGTTTCTATTTAATGTACAAGCACCAATGTTTTTAATTGTGATATTTGGCAGGTGACCCGACTAAGGTGTGGTGGATTTACCTTTGCCCTACGCCTCAACCATCTCATGAGTGATGCTCTAGGCTTAGCTCTATTCATGAATGCCTTAGGTGAGATTGCACGAGGAGCATGTGCACCTTCAATCCCACCTTTGTGGCAAATGGAACTTCTCAATGCTAGGAACCCACCACAGGTGACATGCACACATCACGAATTTGATGAATTGGTTGAGCCTCAGAGCTTGATCATCAACCCTCTTCATGAACTAGCCTGTTGCTCTTTCTTCTTTGGATCGACCCAAGTATCTGCTATTCGTAAAAAGATACCTCACCACTTGCTTAAATATTCCACATTTGAGGTACTAACTGCGTTCTTGTGGCGATGTCGTACCATAGCACTTTCACCAAACCCAGAAGACCAAGTGCGCTTGATATTTATGAATAGGGTGCGAGCCATATTGAACCCTCCATTACCAAGAGGGTATTATGGCAATGCATATGCAATCTCACTGGTTGTAACAACAGTTGGAAAGCTTTGTGAGAACCCTTTAGAGTATGCATTGGAATTAGTTTGGAAGGCAAAAGCTAATTTCACTGATGAGTACGTTCGATCATTTATATATTTGGTGGTGACTAAAGGCCGACCTCGTACCGCCATTGTGAAATCCTTCGTTGTGTCAAACACCGCACGGGTGGGGTTAAGAGATGCGGACTATGGGTGGGGAACAGCAGTCTACGGTGGACTAGCTAAGATTTCTGAAATCCGAAATACTAGTGCAACTACATTTTACATTGAAGCAATGAATAGTAAAGGAGAGCATGGGATTATGGTGCCTGTGTGCTTACCAACCCCAGCCATGGAAAGATTTGTGAAGGAGCTGAATAGTATCTTACAAGACCAATCAGATGGCGGTCCGATGTCCAAATTTATAATTTCTTCCTTGTGACTTATATAAACATATATCTCTGGAAGACATGATGTGCATATGCTGATATGCATTAGGCAATTACTTGAATTCATGTTTTACGAGTACTATATACCATGCATATGCAATACACATGATTCTAGTTTTCATCTTTTGCCGGCTCTTTGCTACTTGTGCAAAATCACTGGAACGTGATGATAAAAGAGGGTGGTATATGTAATGTATATCATGTACATAAACATGTTATGTATGGTTAGTACGTAATAGAATCTGTGTTTGTCATATATGGGGATAACTTTAGATTTAATCTTAATTCAGTAGAAATAATATCTCCATTTTCTACATAATCCTAACATTAAAAATGACATATGAATAGGAAAAAAAAAGGACCTTATATTCCTGACATATATGATATATCACATGCTTTCCTTCCAATGTATAAAATACTAAAATAAAAAAAAAAAAAAAAAATTAGAGCCTTTGCTACTATTCGAAAGAGATTGAAAACACTAAAAAAAAAAAAAAAAATTAGAGCCTTTGCTAATATTCGAAAGAGATTGAAAGTACTCTCAACTAAAATCTGTTTTTTCCCACCAAAATTGACCGAATTAGGACCAAATAGACCAAATGGACCGAATGTACAAAAAGACCACATTGAAATTGACCGAAGTTAACCTAATTGGACCGACGGGGACCGAATACAGCAAATAGACTATAATGACCAAATTAGACCGAAATAGACCAAATTAAACCAAAATACTATGTTTCAGTTTTTAGGTATTAAACTTGAATTTAACTAATGAATTTTTGTAGGACGTGTACAATTGCACTCCAAAAAATGAAACAAATAACTGGTTAAAAAAAATTATTATTAGAATGATAATAAAAAATGTAATGTTGTATTGTAATTAATGTTGTTATCAGTTATGAAATTGAAAATAATACAAGAAAAAGTGCAAACACGAAAAGGAATGAGTAGCCTTTTTTTTTTTTCTTTTTGGAAAAAAAAAAAGCACAAATGGAACTCAATAACTTGATTTTAATAAAATCGTTTTCCTCTTTTTGAAAAAATAACACATAACTCAACTTTGATAAAGTCAAGTTCCACTTGGCATTTTTTTTTTTTAAGATAGCCACATCAACCACTGCCACCTCAATAGAACTCAATTAAAAAAAAAAAAAAAAAAATTCAAGATGCAAAGGGAACTAAATTTTAGCAAAGTCGAGTTGCGTGCAAAACAGAGCCACTTACCCAAATATTTCAAAAATAGGGCTTTTGGCTAAAAAAATCACCAATGAAAGTTAAATGGCTGATTTTCCCTGTTTTACTAGGACTCATATTGCTAACACATTAGATTTTCCAAAGTTTAGATTAAATGAACTTGTTAGGGTTCATCCAAACTTCAAAAACTTTTTAACGAATTTAATTATTTAATCCAAATCTTAAAAAGTCAAAATGAAGCAAATAAAAAGTTTGTAGAATTGAAGTGTATTAGGGACAAACTAAAACCGGTAAGTTTTTTTGATGATTTTTTTTTTTTTTCAGTTGTAATTACCGTTTGAGTTCTGCTTTATGTGTATGTTTCTGAAATAGAGTTTAGCTGTATTAAAGCACCCACGCAGTTCTTGTCACAGGTCCTCTTAATTTCTGCACTTTTTGACCATACAGATCATTAAATGAATACAATCATTTTTTTCTTTTTTGCCCTCGCTAAATTCTGCCAGTAATTAAGCTCAGGTTTAAAGGTAAGAGAAAAATTTTCTAGCTTTCATATTGCACAGTACTCCCCAAATTTTATGGTATCCCTTGTGATCTGGAGGTGCAGAATATCCTTATCACATGACAATCATTCCAGTAACTACTCACGAAGCAGTCTAAACTGGATGAAAAGTTCAAAACATTTTATTTTCTAACATCTGTTCTCTTGTGATCCTAACTGCCAAGCGTGTTAACTTCGTTCTTCGTACATTTATCAACATGAAAGTGTGAAACATTTTCAACATTAACTTCCCAGTGGAAAAACATGGTTAAATAACCGCCCCTCAAGAATATGATTTAGCTGAGAAGAAAAATGAAAATAAAGTCTTCAAATATGCATGCAGTAATACATAACATCAAATACATGCATATTGCCTATATTTTCATTTCAGTCATCGCATTTAGCTTCTCGAACTCAACTCACAACGTGCATGTTGCTTATCTTCATTTAGTTATCGCACTGGCTATCTCATACTCTAGCTCATCACAACAGTCATTGGTAAACAGCTTTCGCTATCACGTGTCTTTGCACACAAGTTATCAAGTTAATCAACAATAAAAACTAATAAAAATTTAAATATTAGAATAAATTCCATTAACCGACCTTTAGGTTTGGGCTAATGTCAAACAGATCTAAAACATTTCAAAATTGATCAATTTGAACCTTTAATCCAATTTGGTCACTAAGAGAGGAGAAAAATAACTAACGAACTTAATAATGTATAGGGAGTAAGTTGAGTTTAGGGACCAAATCATTCATTTTTTAAATGTCTTAGACCTAGTTGACATTAATTCAAGTCTCATCATAAATTAATAGAATCTACCCTTTTTAGGATGAAAGTTTCTTGATTCCCTAAAAAAACTAATGGATATAAAATTTAAACTCAAGACACATGAACAAATTAAGATATCTACTCTTAGTAAATTTGGTTCAAAAGCTTGAGCAGTGAATTCTTATAAGTGACTAGTTGGTCCTTCAACAAGCAATATATTCAACTGGTTTTCAAATCTTTCCATGGCTTGGACTGGCAAGGAAATTGGCATTATTATCCCATTCTCTCCTTTACTATTCTTACTAGGAATATAGAAACTGGCCACTCCGGGTACCCGCCCCTCACCCATTGCAGGCCCACCATAAAATGGTTTACCCCACCCAAAGTCCACCTCTCCAAATCCAGCACGTGTCACATCCGACACAAGATACGACCCCACCACATAGAAGTGAGGCCGACCCTTAATTATCATAAGATCAATCACCGACCGCAAGGACTCCTCTGTTATGTTGTTTTTTGCCTTCTTCAGCAATTCCACAGCGTAACCCAATGGATTCTTACAAAGCTTCCCTGCTGTTGTGAGTGCCACACAAAACACACAAACGTTGCCGTAATAACCGTTGGGTAAAGGAGGGTTGACTTTGTCACGTGCATTGACAACGCACAACAAACGAACCTCTTCTTGGGGGTTTGTTTGGAGAGCTATGGTACGACAACGCCAAAGGCATGCGGTGAGCAACTCAAAGGTGGAGCATTGTTTCAGGTGATGTGGCATGAATCTCCGAAGGGCAGAGACCTCTGTTGAGCCGAAGAAAATGGTACGATGGGCCATGTCATCGTTGAGTGGGATTGGGACAGCAACGGTGGAGGCCATGTCATCGTACTCACGATGCGTGCATGTCACTTGAGTTGGATCTCTTGCTTGAAGGAGATGTCTCTGCCACACGGGTAAGATGGAGGGGGCACAAGCACCACGTGCCATCTTGCCCATGGCCATCATGAATTGCACCAATCCAACGGCATCACTCATGGTGTGGTTTAGGCGAACGGCAAAGATGAACCCACCACACTTGAGACGCGTCACCTACCCATCTCCACCAAGCAAAATGATTACTGGTTTATTTAATAATCAAGAGTGATGCTATAGAGAGATATATAAATTTTGAGTAATGCTATATCACAATATTTTCATAATATTTTCATAATAATTTTACAAAAAACTTAAGTAACAAATTATTAGTGGTTCTAATTTGGCCCACCACTAATGTAATTTTTTTACTTAACAATAAAAACTTTATTATCTAAAATTTGTTGTAAAATTATTATAAAAATATTGTAAAAGTAGCATTACTCATAAATTTACTACATAACATTTAGATATGTCACCAATTACATTAAAATTATGTTGACCTTCTACAAAAGAACAAGGTACCAATAATTTTCTATCCCAAGATTCATTTATATATATATATATATATATATATGTAACCGAAACCTTTGACTTTTGGTTGACCTCTCCACAATTTTCTACATCAACATTTTTTTATTTATATTTTTTTAATTTGATTTAATTCTTTCAATTTTGTAGCACCAAATTGCAAAAAATTTATTAAATTTCTTTTAAAAAAAATTTAAATTTAGTTTTTTGGTACCATATAACCACTATACTTAAAGGAGACCTAAATTATCACCTAATCAAGAAATTTTTAGATAATCCTAACAAACTATATAATAACTCCATTAATATAAATCTATCCCAAAAATCAGAATATATCTCCACTAATTTTATAATTTCTACGTTGGTGACATTTTAAAAAAAAAAAAAAAAAAAATTCTATCATATTCCCTTATATCTGTCGATCACATTTTCTTTCTCTTCTTTTTTTCATTTTTTTTTATATTAACATTGATTAGAAATTTTAATTTCAATGGGATTTAAACTCTATAATTATATCAAATGAGACTCAACAAATATATATCGTTTTTAATTTCAATAAGATTTAAATTTTATATCAAATGGACTCTACCAACATATTCATCCTTTAAATATATATATATATATATATTGTTAGGTTCTAAGATTTTAGGAGCTAATGTATTAGAACTTCAATGTGTATTATGTTGGAAAATCATGATCAAAACATAAAGTCTAGTTTAGGCTTGCTCAAAGTATGATTTGATGTAAACTTTGTATCAAGTAATTGCAGGAATTGCTATTCAAAATCTACAAGGCTCAATCGATCGAAAATTAGACTCAATCGATCGAAACTCGTAAATCAGTAATTTTCTATAGAATTATTAAACCAACCCAAGCCCAATAAACGTGTAGGGTTAAGTGTTTTACTTCTAGTATATAAAGGAAACCCTAAGAACATTTTTATAAAGGAAACCCTAAAATCTCTCTAGAGTCTTTGTTGAGTTGTGTGTTGAATCTTTGGTGAGATTTGAGAGGTGTTTATCTTTATACACACACATAGAGTTATCAAGATCAAAATTCACATCAAAAACTTGATGATTGCTTCAGTTGCTGCATAAAGAACTTTCAAGAAGATTTGAAACCTTTGAGAGGTGTCTCAAAGTCACAAGTAGAAAGACTTGTGGTTGCTGTAGATCAAAGAAAGAAGTAGTCCGTAGACTCGAAGCTGTCACGTGATCATGGTAGTAAGTTTTCTACCTGAATTAGCAATAAGATGTTAATGGTCTAAGTTTTATTGTACAAACTTCAATTCTTTTATAGTGGATCTATTTTTACCTTAAGGATAACTAGGTTAAATCCTTCCCAAGTTTTTTACCTGTTAGGTTTTCCTGGGTCATCAGATCCGTGTGTTCTTTATTTTCCGCTTTATATTTGTTTTATACATATTGGTTTAACCTAGATCTAATTAACAAACTTGTTAATCAGCTTGGCTTAATATTAGGTTAAACATATTGTGTTAAGCGGTCTAAAAACTAACATATAGATATATATATATATATATAACCAAATTTGATTAGGAATCCATAACGCTATATTATATTACAAATAGTTTTTTTTAGGGATTATTTGTTACAATTGCAACTTGGCTTTTCAATCCTATATTATATTTTAAAGAGTTTCTTTCTTTTCTTTTCTTTTGGATTATGCTTTTGACACCACTCTGCTGTACAATCTCTTGCATTGATTTTGTTTCTTGGAGTGCCTTCAAAACAAAAGGTATGCAAAGTTTTCTTATTAGGTTTAATGTTAACATATATGAGAGATATTTTGGTCAATTAGAAAAAGTTTGATGAAACATAAAAGGAAAAAGAACTAAAGAATGCATAATCTGAAAAAAAATAAAAATAAATAGTGATTGTATTAGGAAGAGGCTTTTGAATATTGTTGTTTTTATTTTTAGAATTCTTTACGTTCATGTGTATGTATGAATTGGGTTTAATTGAATTGGAATTATCTTTGAAACTTTGGTTTTGATTGAATAATGAAAATGGTAGAAGAAGTATGTTCCAATAGTTGGAGTCTTTTGTATATATGTTATTGTAGTTTAAACTCGGTATTTAAATTGTTAAATTGTTTTGACTGAATAATGAAAATGACAGAAGAAGTATGTTCCAATATTTGGAGTCTTCTATATATATGTTATTGTAGTTTAAACTTGGTATTTAAATTGTTATTAATCACAAATAATAATATTGCTATTTGCAACCATCATGATATGGTATCAATGATATGTTCATTCCAAATGCTTTCCTTTAAAGTTTAGATAGAGTTTATTTTATGATTAAAAAATTTACAATTAAAAGACTTTTGAAATTACATATATTTTTTAAAATGACATCATAAATGACTTCTATAAACTCCATCCTTTATGGCAACATTAAAAAGAAAACTCATATAGATAGGTATTGGGATATTATTTGGAACTATCATAATAGACTAATATATTACACATGGTACGGATCTAATTGTAACATCCAATGTTATAAAATAAAAATTGGGCCTATGATTATCTTCTCTTTGCAAAAAAATGTTTAAATTCTCATTAATTGTGATAGTTCACTTTTAGGTAAAATAGAAACTCTATTAACTAAGTTTTAATAAATTTAAATTCTATTTCAAAAAATTTCCAGAACATTAGATTTTATTTTAATAATTTTATACTGTAAAAGAATAAAATTTATACACTACATAGAATCATTACTTCTGTTACCTTCTAAATGATGGAGGATAAGATAATGCAATTTGTAGATCTGCTATCAAGATAACATAGATTGGATTGGTGGTAAATAGTAAATTTAATTGCAGTTGAGTATTGTGTGAAGTCATCACCATAGAATAGCTCATGTCGGGATGTGTTATATGGAACCAATGATATGAAACAAAAAGAATTTTTCTACACCATTATATTGAACAAAAAATTACTTATTTCAATTCGTTTTCAAATTATACATTTTTTAAGTCAAATCATAGACTTTTAAGCAAAATAAATACTTATAATTTTTATTTAACTATCTCATGCGTTGCATAGGTTAGCGATTAGTATTTACATATAAGTGAAGTTTCTCATTATAAAGTTTTCGAAAGTTTATCATGACCTAGAAAATGAAAAGTTAATAAGTTGCAGTATTTATTTTCTTACTTTAATCATCCAATGATACATCAATTTAGATGTAAACACAGTGTGTGTCTATATATATATATATATATATATATATATATATATAATTATTGTTTTAGAGGCGCAGTATATGAACCTGAATGAGCAATAATGGGCAATGAAGGATGCCCCCAGAGCCGGGAACATCAAAAAGGAGCTCCTCTAAGCATGGGAATGGAGGATGAAGTACGTCACCAAACTGTTCAAGTGTAATATCGGCGTTGGCCTCAATAAACATGACACCCTCACCGGTACATTCTACTACAAGCTTTCGGCCAGGTCCTTCCCTAAGCCTACCAGCAAATGGGTAGTAAAACACTAGGGTTTGTGCAAGTGCTTCTCTGATGACTTTCACTGGGTCTCTAATCTCTTGCAATATTGAGGAATCATGTTTATAGAAATGTATGGTGTTGATTTGAAATCGAAGACCCTCTTGGTCATCCATATCGGAGAGTTGTTTGAATTCATAAGGTGTGGGCTTTGCAGGAGCAACGAGTTCTGGTTTGCACCTTTGTACTTTAAACACTAGAGAGGAGGGTGGTGCCAGTGCCATGCCAAGAAAATGGTTTGAATATGAGACTGAGAATCTTGGGCAAGCTTACAGGTTGTATTGTGTGTTATGACCTATGATGGACAGGAATTTATAGCCAGAGATGACATAATCTATAAATAGAAATATCCATCAAAATAGGGAAAATATTACCACGCACAATATAAAATTATAAATATTGCACGCCAAGTATAGACACATAAAAACAAGGAAAACCATGCGCAACAACTCATGTGAGTGGGTGGCCAATTACACAAGATAATTAAAATATATATATATACACAATCAGTTTGCCAAATAAAACTTTCTCAAAAAAAAAAAAGTTTGCCAAATAAATGAATAAGAGTTTTCAACTGGTTGTACTTCATGTGATGGGAAGTGGTCCAGTGGGTATTGTTTTTCCTTTCTAACAACTGCAATCACAAGTCGTAACAAAGTACACAATGTTTGCCCCCCTTAACTTTTGAAGTACAAGAAAAAAAAAATCTCGGCTTTTGTAAAGTCAAAGTTCATGTGATATGCACACACCAATTAAGAAGCCCCCTACACTTTGCCCACAAAACAATTAAAAACGAAGTAATAAAAAATAATAATAATAATAATAGAGGAGAGATAGGAATAACCATGGTTCACGCCGGCTAAGAAAACGAATAAAGAAACAGCAAAGAAGTTGACAAATTGAAGAAGAAGGATCCAGGGAAGATTTTGGGGTTAAAGTGATATTAAAATTGAGACATTTAATATTTTTAACTTTAATTAAATAATCCTTTTTACTTAACTCTATTCTTTTAATTTGTTAGGTGTATCAAAAATTCTATTTTTTAAATAATTTTTTGTTCAAATGTGAGTAATATTCTAAATTTTTTATTCATTATTTTGGATTTATCTAGAGAAAATTATTTAGACTTGACTAATATTTCATAAAGCTTATTATTATTTTTTGTTAACAACTACTGTGTGTGTATATCAAGCTACTAAGAATTAAAAAAGAACTAAAAAAACAAGAAATGAGTGTATTGGGTTAAGATAGCTTGACCTCGGTTAATCTATATATTTCTAAAAGTTGAAGCGTAGCATTTATTGTTACTACATGCCAGTTGAGTCACATCAGCATTCACATCATTATCTTTTTTTTTTCTTCCCAATTATAGGAAAATTGAGCTATTTCAAGTACAATTATAGGTAAATTGCAATTTTCCAATAATTGTTTTTAATATTTTTTTTTCAATATTTACACTTCACCAACCTTTCTCCCTCCCTTATCTTTTCATCTCCCTACTACTTTTCCAACTTTTCTCCCTTCCTTATCTTTTCATCTCCCACTACCATCACTACAAAAAACTTGGCCTATAGTGGCGTTTTTTTTAGTGGCGTTTGTCAAAAACGCCACTATAGGTACCCTATAGTGGCGTTTTATATAAACGCCACTATAGGTACCCTATAGCTGCGTTTAGCAAGTCCTATAATGGCGTTTTATATAAACGCTACTATAGGTACTCTATAGCAGCGTTTTTAACGGCCTATAGTAGCGTTTTCAAAAACACCACTATAGGTCCGACCTATAATGGCGTTCCCCATGGTACAAACGCTGCTATAGGCACCTTTTTTTTTACTTTTTTTTAAATTTTTTTTTTCAGCTGGGTTTAATTTCTTTTATAATTATAATAGACCTATAGTGGCGTTTGACAAACGCCACTATAGACCCTTGTAAGTGTAGGATCTATAGTGGCGTTTGTCAAACGCCATAAGTTTTTTTTTTTTTAAATTCAATTAAGATTGTAATTAAATTAAAATTAAATTAAAAGATACAAAACAAAACAAAATACAAACACTATAGATAGCTATCCCAGCAAATTGAAAGTCAAACACAAACCCACCTAAAAAAAATTCAAAATCAAACATGCTCACATCCAAAAAATAAAAAAATAGCAACTCCAAATACAAACACTATGGTTATCCCAGCAAATTCAAAATGAAAACAAACCCACCTAAAAAAAATTCAAAATCAAACACACAAAAAAAATATATATATATATATATATATATATAGCAACCCCACCCCAACACATTCAACCGCCACAGACCAATAACTTGCAAAAAGAAATCATCAAATTGATTTTGAATTTTTCACTACTTGAGTAAGATATTAATCACAACACTTGAGATCTCTAAATTAACCTTAGAGACCCACAAAGCAAAGTTGATAGCAGACAAAATAGGCCAAAACTATTATAAAAAAGGAATAGACTTTACAAGCATTAAAATTTTAAAAAAAAAATACTTACTTGCAACTATACAATCAATAGCATTCTTCCTTCAATCACAAACCCATAATAGTAGCACCATTTACAAATTTGAACAAAATTAACTAGTTGCAACACTATCTTCAAATCCAAAACCCACTAACATTAACACCACCACAAATAAAATAGGGAAATTAAATCAAATAGGAGAAAAAGAGAAAAGAATAAATCCAGGTGTGTAGTGAAAGAAGAGTGAAAGAAGGAAAAAAAAGAAACAGAAAAGAAGAGAAAGAAAGAAAGAAGCCTGAAGCAGTGGAGATAAGTGAGCTAGAAAAGAGAGAAAGAAAAAAAGAAAGAAAAGAAAGAAGAAGGCTGAAGAAGTTACGTGGAGCTAGAGAAGGATATAAGGTGAGTGGGGTAGGTGGGGTTAGGTGGGTTTTGAATTTTGAATTTTAAATTTTTTTTGTTTAGTTCTATATATATATATATATATATATAAATGATATGTACATAATATTTTTACAATATTTTTGCAATAAATTTAAGTGATAGGTTGTTACTAGTTGTTATTATTGGGAAAAAAAAGTAATCCTAGTATTAAGTTCAAATTTGAACTAATAACAACTAACCACTTATGATTTGTTGTGAAAATATTGTAAAAATGTTGTGGACGTAGCACCTCATATATATATATATATATAGAGAAATGCATGTTCACAATATTTTTACAATATTTTTATAACAAATTTTAAGTGGCATATTGTTACTGTTGGGGGCAAAAAATAATCTTAGTGTTCAGTTCAAATTTAAACCAATAAAAACTAATCACTTATAATTTGTTGTGAAAACATTATAAAAATGTTGTTAATATAACACTTCTCATTTAATTATAATATATAATAATATATATATATATATATATATTACCTCAACGTTGAATCAATTCGTTTTTTTTTTTTTTTTTTTTTTTTTTTTTTTTTTTTTTTTTTTTTTTAAGAATAGTTTAGAATATGCCATAGAATATTCTATGGCATATTCCTAAAACAAATCATAATTTTGTGTTTACGGATTGATTTTTTTTAGTTTTTAAAAAAAAAAAATTTTTAAGGAATGGTTTGTATGCTAGGAATATTCTATGGCATATTCCTAGCTAGAACATATCACCTTTTTTTTTTTACGGATTGATTTTTTTTTTTTTTTTTTAAAGAATAGTTTGAAACATACCATAAAATATTTTTACAACAATATTTTTATAACAAATTTTAAATGGTGAGTTATTATTGGTTCTTATTGTTGGGTTAAAAAGCAATCTCATTGCTAAATTCAAATTTGAACTAACAACAATTAATTACCCATGATTTGTTGAAAATGTTGTTAAAATGTTGTTAAAATGTAGTGAAATTTGTTGTGAAAATGTTTTTTTTTTTTAAGAACCTATAGTGGCGTTTGACAGACGCCACTGTAGGCCTTTTTCTCTGCATGCGCAAATTAAAAAATCACAGAAAAAATGCCTATAGTGGCGTTTGACAAACGCCACTATAGATCCTACACTTACAAGGGTCTATAGTGGCGTTTGTCAAACGCCACTATAGGTCTATTATAATTATAAAAGAAATTAAACCCAGCCGAAAAAAAAAATTTTAAAAAAAGTAAAAAAAAAAAGTACCTATAGCAGNATATATATATATATATATATATTTTTTTTTTTTTTTGGTTCTCATTGTTGCTAAATGTTATCCTATTACATTATAAAGAATTAAATATAGCTCATAAAATATAATATTATTTTATTACATAGCATGATTTAGATAATTTGATATTTATTGTAAATTAATATCTCTTCTATTACATAGCATGATTTTTATAGTGCTCAATTTAGATGTTAAATTATGAGATTTTACTAATTTTTGTTTATTCTTTAATCTTTTGTGGTAGACAAAGTACTCTTAATAGTTGTATTAGAAGTACACTATAATGCTATTTATTTAGATAAAAGTAAAGGTTAACCAAACGAAAATAATTGGATGGGTGACAAATTTTGGCTTTTGCAATTTTATTTTTATTATTATTATTATTTTATAACAATGCATATATAGAAATTTAATTCTTAGATTTTGCTAATACTTGTTTATTTGATAATATGTTGTTGGGTGGATGAAATTACAACAAATTGTTTTCCTAATTGGTCCAATTAATTATTGTTAAGTTTTATTAATTTTCTTAGTTACATTTTTTGGTGTTTTGGATTGTAGGCAATAAAAATAAAAAAAATAAAAAAAGGTTTGAGAAAGTTTGTTTAAAACTAAAAGAATAATTTTAAAATTTTGTATTTATTAAAAAATGAATATTTTCGTTAACTTGCCTTTTAAATTTCTGAGAAAAATTGTATTGTTTTCATTTTGGTACAACAAAATTTATATTTATAATTTATTATTGTTCCTATATTACATTTATGATTGTTCCTATAATAAATAAAATATGATTACAAAATACATTACTCTTTATTAAATTAGTTTAAATTGTAAAAAATAATAATAATAAAACCACAATAAAATAATTATCATGCGCAATGCGCGGGTTCGCAGCTAGTTAATTTAATTACCTAAGTTGATTTATTAGGTTCAGTTGCATGCAAATCATGGAGGCACCAACAAATCACCAAAAAATACTAAATGCAACATAAAATAAATTTGAAACAGTGATTTTTTGACAAATTTTGTAATTTTTAGGTTACCACTTTCAAGAATCTACTAATCAACAATTAAATGGTTACAAGTATAAGAAATCTTACCAACTATCCTGACATATCTTGAAAAACCAACCTACAGTTGAAACTTTACTCCAATACCCAATTGGACTTGATTTTGTAGTAGCATTCGTTCCCTTGATGCATAAACCACCAATTTGTGACTAACCCTTTATACGGATCCTAGTACGTGACTAACTCCAGCAACTTGAACAGATGTTGTTGGCAGCAAAGTTCTTCATTTCATCAACAATGAAGATCTGGAAGCACTTGGTTACAAAACCCTATGGCGTACAAACGCAATAGCTTCTCCCAGAGAAAATAAACCTCTTGGTCTCTATATCTATGTGTAATGATTTTTTAAAATAAACCTTATATATGTCTAGGGTTGTGAAAAAAGAAACTTTAAACAAATCCAAAAGCCTGGGCCGAAATTCAGATCTGGAAAACTGACATGGTCTAACACAACTGTCCCATAACTAACAAAAGTACATAAGTCTAACCCTACAATGAACACTTGAAAAACACCAAAACCTCACTACATCCCTCAAAACACTCTTCCCCTATCTAGTATATCCTATGCTAGCTCTCCCCCTAACACAATGACTACTCTATTAAAGCAACCTCGTTGTTCTTGTCACAAGCCCTCTTGATTTCTACACTTTTTGACCATACAGATCATTAAATGAAGGCAGTGATTTTTCTTTTTTTGCCCTCACTAAATTCTGCCAGTATTTAAGCACAGGCTTAAAGGCAAGAGTAAAATTTTCTAGCTTTGATATTGCACAGTACTCCCCAAATTTTATGGTATCCCTTGTGATCAGATGGTGCAGAATATCCTTATCACATGACAATCATTCCAGTAACTACTCACGAAGCAGTACCCTAAACTAGATGAAAAGTTCAAAACATTTTTTTTTTTCTTATGATCCTAACTCCCAAGCGTGTCAGTCATCGCATTTAGCTTCTTAAACTCAGCTCACAACACGCATATTGCTTATCTTCACTAAGTCATCGCACTGGCTATCTCATACTCTAGCTCATTACAACAGTCATTGGTAAACGGCTTTCGCTATCAGGTGTCTTTGCACACAAGTTATGGAAACTTTAAAAAGTCTAACCTTTATTAATAAACAATAAAAACTAATAAATATTTAAATATTATGATAAGTTCCATTAACCTACCTTTAGATTGGGACTAAAGTCAAACAAATCCAAAACATTTCAAAATTGACCAATTTGAACCCTTAATCCAATTTGCTCACTAAGAGATGAGAAAAATAACTAACAAACTTAATTAATGTATAGGGAGTAAGTTGGGTTTAGGGACCAAATTATTCATTTTTTAAATGTCTTAGGCCTAGTTGACATTAATTCAAATCTCATGATAAGTTAATGGAATCTATCCATTTTAGGACAAAAGTTACTCGATTCCTTTAAAAAAAAAAAAAAAACTAATGGATATAAAATTAAAACTTAAGGCACAAGCACAAAATAAGATATTTACTCTCAGTAAATTTGGTTCAAAAGCTTGAGCAGAATGGAATTCTTATAAGTGACTAGTTGGTCCTTCAGCAAGCAATATATCCAACTGGTTTTCAAATCTTTCCATGGCTTGGACTGGCAAGGAAATTGGCACCACTATCCCATTCTCTCCTTTACTATTCTTACTAGGAATATAGAAGCCAGACACTCCAGGTATGGCCCCCACCTCACCCTTGGCAGGCCCACCATAAAACGGTTTACCCCACCCAAAGTCCACCTCTCCAAATCCGGCACGTGTCACATTCGACACAACATACGATCCCACCCCATAGAAGTGGGGCCGACCCTTAATAATCATAAGATCAGTCACCGACCGTAAGTACTCCTCTGTTATGTTGTTCTTTGCCTTCTTCAGCAATTCCACAGCATAACCCAATGGATTCTTACAAAGTTTCCCTGCTGTTGTGAGTGCCACAGAGAACGCAAAAACGTTACCGTAATAACCATTGGGTAAAGGAGGGTTGAATTTGTCACGTGCATTAACAATGCACAACACACGAACCTCTTCTTGGGGGTTTGTTAGGAGAGCTATGGTACGACAACGCCAGAGGCATGCGGTGAGCAACTCGAAGGTGGAGCATTGTTTCAGGTGAAGTGGCATGAATCTTCGGAGGGTGGAGACCTCTGTGGAGCCGAAGAAAATGGTACGATGGGCCATGTCATTGTTGAGTGGGATTGGGACAGCAACGGTGGAGGCCATGTCATCGTACTCACGATGCGTGCATGTCACTTGAGTTGGATCTCTTGCTTGAAGGAGATGTCTCTGCCACACGGGTAAGATGGAGGGGGCACATGCACCACGTGCCATCTCTCCCATGGCCATCATGAATTGCACCAATCCAGCGGCATCACTCATGGTGTGGTTTAGGCGAACGGCAAAGATGAACCCACCACACTTGAGACGTGTCACCTGCCCATCTCCACCAAGCAAAATGATTGTTGGTTTATTTAACAATAAAGAGTGATGCTAGAGAGAGAGAGAGAGAGGGAGATATATATATATATATATATAAATTTTGAGTAATGCTATATCACAATGATATATTACAATATTTTCATAATAATTTCACAAAAAAACTTAAGTGAAAAATTATTATTGGTTATAATTTGGCCCACCACTAATGTCATTTTTTTACTTAACAATAATAACTTATCTAAGATTTGCTATAAAATTATTATAAAAATATTGTAAAAGTAGCATTACTTTTTATTATCTAAAATTTGTTATAAAATTATCATAAAAATATTGTAAAAGTAACATTACTTATAAATTTACTACATAACATTTAGATATGTCACCAATTACATTAAAATAACATTGACCTTCATATTTTCCATCCACAAAAGAACAAGGTACCAATAATTTCCTATCCCATGATTCATATTTACGCATAAGTGAAGTTTCTCATTATAAAAGTTTTCAAAAGTTTATCATGACCTAGAAAACGCAAAGTTAACAGGTTGCAGTATTTATTTTCTTACTTTAATCATCCAATGATACATCAATTTAGATGTAAACACAAACACACACACACACACACACACACACACACATATATGAGATATATATTAGTGAGTTTTAGAGGCACAGAATATGAACCTGAATAAGCAATAATGGGCAATTAAGGATGCCCCCAGAGCCGGGAACATCAAAAAGGAGCTCCTCTAAGCATGGGAATGGAGGATGAAGTACGTCACCTAACTGTTCGAGCATAATATCGGCATTGGCCTCAATAAACATAACACCCTCACCGGTACATTCTACTACAAGCTTTCGGCCAGGTCCTTCCCTAAGCCTACCAGCAAATGGGTAGTAAAACACTAGTGTTTGTGCAAGTGCTTCTCTGATGACTTTCACTGGGTCTCTGATCTCTTGCAATATTGAAGAATCATATTTATAGAAATGTATGGTTGGGATTTGAAATCGAAGACCCTCTTGGTCATCAATATCGGAAAGTTGTTTGAATTCATAAGGTGTGGGCTTTGCAGGAGCAACCAGTTCTGGTTTGCACCTTTGTACTTTGAACACTAGAGAGGTGGGTGGTGCCAGTGCCATGCCAAGAAAATGGTTTGAATATGAGACTAAGAAACTTGGGCAAGCTTACAGGTTGTAGTGTGTGTTATGACTTATGATAGACAGGAATTTATAGCCAGAAATGACGTAATCTAGAAATAGAAATATCTTTCAAAATAGGGAAAATATTATCACACACAATATAAGTATTACACATCAAGTATGGACACTCATAAAAACAAGAAAAACCATGTGCAACAACTCATGTATAACAAGTATTTCCTTTCTTTAAGTGCAGTATCATTTCAATAGTAATATTAAAGCTTGTGAGTGGGTGGCCAACTACACAAGATAATATAATAAAAAAAATACAATCAGTTAGCCAAAAAAATGAATAGGAGTTTTCAAATGGTTCTACTTCATGTGATGGTTAGTGGCCTAGTGGGTAATGTTTTTCCTTTCTAACAACTGCAATCACAATTCATAACAAAGTACATCATGTTTGCTGCAATTCAGTGGAGGCATAAATCCGCTATTTTTTCTTTATTATTCATAACTTTTCACATCACAGTTTTGACAAAATTTCTGTAATTTGTTGAGATCTTAACTCTTTTTTCCCCGTTAGCTTTTGAAGTACAAGAAAAAAAAATCTCGGCTTTTGTAAAGTCAAAGTACATATGATATGCACACCAAGAAGCCCCCTACACTTGCCCACAAAACAAATAAAAACGAAGTAATAAATAATCCTTTTTACTTAACTCTATTCTTTTAATTTGTTAGGTGTAACAAAAATTGTATTCGCTTATTATTTTTTGTTAGTCAACCAGTGTGTGTGTATATATATACATATATAAAGCTACCAAGAATTAAAAAAGAACTAAAAACACAAGAAATGAGTGGACAATAGTCCACCTACACTTTGCTAATTTTTTTTCTCTATTTTTTTTTCATCTTCGATAAACAATTGAGTAATGCTACATCCACAACATTTAAAAAATAATTCTACAACAAATCTTAAGTAGTAATCTATTATTGATTCTAATTTAGACTTATCATTAACATTATTTTTTTACATATCAATAATAAATTGCCACCAAGAAATATTTTTTGTAAAAATATTTTGGACGTAAATTATTGTAAACATTTTCTTTTGAGTAATGCCAGGGACATATCAATTTCACAACATTCCTAAATTAGCATAGCAAAAAATTAAAATTAGAGATTATGGAGAGCCCATGTGTAAGTTGGCATGTTAATTTAGGAATGTTGAGAAGTTAATATAACATCTTGTGTCCATTGCATTACTATATATATATATATATATATTATCTATTGAATAATATCTGAGCCTAATTAATAATCATACAAGTATAGAAATATCTTTAGCGGTTAAAATTTGGGGGCCTTATTGTACTTGGGGGCTTTAAGCGATTGCTTAATTGACCTAATGGTAGGGTTGACCCTAAGAAAGAAACCAACAACCAACAACGATCTAGTGATCCACGAAGAGTTGGGCTATTAGCATGGATGGGTTGGGTTTTTTTTTTTTTTTTTTTAATTTTTTATGACTAAAATAACCAATATCCTCTATTTCATTCGGTATAAACTGGTACAACCTTGTATTTGGAGTGGTACATTGAAAAATACTGGTTGTATCAGAGGTATGGTACAATATTGTATCAACTTCCTTTATTTCATTTTTTGTATTCCACTTTATACTTCATTAATCACAATTTTTTTTTATGAATATTCTTTTTTCTTTTTTTTTTTTCATTTTAAACTTTGGTTATTTTATAAGGAATGTAAAAAAAAAAATTAAAAAAATTAAAAGTACATTGCTAAGTTGTGATTAGTGGAGTATAAAATGGAACACTAAAAGTGATACAGAAGATTTGTATTTGATTTTTTTGTATGAGAGTAAAATGAGAATTTCAAATGGAAAGTGAGGGTAAAAGTATAAATATATCAATTTGTCTTAACAAGTTTAGCAATACTAAGTTACTGGGTAAGTGAATATAGATTATTTTTTAAAAATAAGGAAGGTCTCTGAAAGTTTTGCGGAAGCAATATAGAACAAAAATAAATCATATTTACATTAAAAGATCGTTGTACCACACAACCATGGATTCTAAAAAAAATAAAATTGCGTACCTCTCTTAGCAACCCAAGCGTGTTGCCTCCCAAGGTATTCACATCTCTCTCTCTATTTCTTTTGAGTTTTCAGAAGACTGCAATATCACACAGTAGTTCTGATGGCCAACTCCAAAATATGATATTATAAAATCTTATTTTATAGTAGACTTCTAAAACCCTAGAGAGAGATTGGACGTGGGATCCTTAGGGATCCTAATCTTCAGCCGTAGGATTTTATCAATAACTTTTTTGAACGTTATTGACTTTTCTTGAAACTCTTTCCAAAAATATTCCTTAATTTTCTCAATCATTTCAAGAAAATATTTGAACTTCTACAAATTGCAATAATGTCCATCAACACATTGCAATTGACCCCTGAAGATTAGAGAATTACAAATGAGGTCCCATTACTTACAATTTTATATCTATGTCCTTCCACCATACTATATTCCCACAAGCCACTAGGACTGGATTAATATCATTGTCATGTCCCTAACTTATGTAACCCTTAATTTCTTGATTTCATAATTTCTATTGGACTCCAAAATATCTTTAAAAACTCTTTAAATGTATATATACAATATTATATATATGAAAAACATTTTCGAAAAATGTCACCGGTCGGTTTTGTTTTGAGTCCAACTTCAATATGAAAATCAACTGAATATACTATCTTCTTTAGAGACTGGTGGATTCATTGTTGAGCATTTATATATTTTACTCATTACACACATAACCCAACGTGTCTGTATATAGCCTTTAAAAATCAGTATCACCAGTTGACATTGTCAAAGTTATGTGCATAATAAATAAATATACACAAACCCCTCATGTTTAAGGACAATAGACAAATTGTGATAGGACAACATTTTAATTAACAGTGATCGCTCCATAAGGTGTCCTTGATCGGATCCAATTCAGTGTATGTACTTGTTACATTACACCCACTTGTCTGCTTAAAGTCACTACCTCAATGATGGAGTAAATCATCCTATCATATAGCAGCACAACAAGTGTAGGCTTTAGTGGTAATATTCAATTAATATCCACAGCCTAGAACAATTTAATAATCTATGAAAAATCATTACTCCCTGTCTTTGGTTCCTTAACCATTAACATGATTTTTCTACAGAGGTGACATCACATGCCACATTTTAAAAAATGAATTATACCTATAAAATAATGAATGTGAAAATAAATTTTTATTATCAAATAAAAAATGCATAATATTGTTTTTGAGGGCAAATAATTCTAACACTGTGTACATTTCTTTTTTTCTTTTTTTTTTTGAAAAGGAAATCAAGCTTTCATTAATGAAAATGAACAAAATCAAAATACAAAGCTTCCAAAGCAGGGGAGAAGAATCCTCAATCCAAAAAACATCCTCCTAAATATATCGCGTATAGTGAGCTAAAGAATGAGCCACAGAATTAGCTTCTCGTTTTACACTACTAATGGAAAACCACGTTAACTCCATCGGAAAAGATTGAATATCAGTAATATATGCCCCAGCCGAGCCCCACTTAGATCTTTCTTGGCAATGGACCCTGATGAATCAAGAAAATTCACCAATGAGTCGCACGATGCTCCTTTCGCTTCGTATATTAACCTGCATGAAACAAAAGAGAAAACCTATCGAAGGACACCGGTGTGGTGCCGGCCAAACACCCTCCGAAGGTTAAGTCAGAAAGTATTCTCACAACTCTAGAGTGCTAGAGAGGGGTTAATTATGCGTACCTTGGCTTGTGAGGGTATTGGGGCTTTTATAGTGGCATAAGGTTGACATCCCCTTCTTGGCGCGGAGGTCTTTTCCTTGTAGAACTCTCCTTATAGAATCCTAAACGTGATGAATAAATCTCCTCCTTATGCGGAAGATCTTTACCAAATATATAAGATTTCCGGAGTCCTACTAGCACAAGGACTCTATTTGGGCCCTTATGAGAATGAGTCAAAATATCTCCCATAAGGGGCCCAACAGGCCCATGGACAACTAGCCCACCTTCCTTCACTCCGTCCATATCCGGCCCGTTCACATCAGGTCCGTCCATTGGAGGCCCGTGCAAATGACGGATCCGTTTATTCGGGCGTCCGCGGACCATATTCGGTCCGTTCAGTCACATAAGACATTCCAAGGTATTTTGTCCCTTTCAGTTGCCCCCTCACCCGATGGGTCCGTCAAGAATAATGAACGGACCCATGGGGTGACGGATCTAAAACTCGGTCAGGCATACAGGACACCTATGTCTGTAAATTTTCATCCGTACACTGCTGGGTCAGGAGCTGATGCATTAATGTGTTATGCCAAGTGTCATCTTGTCAATGGCTGTTGTTTTGGAACGAGGCGTCGCTTCGTCTTCCGTGCACTTCCATTATAAATATCAGTCCTCCACCCCTCATTTCCCCACTTGTTGCTTGAAGAAATTGTCAGAGCGAGTCCGTCACGTCTGTCAGAGAACAATCCGTTCACTCACGCATCCGTCGCCCGTCACATCTTGCTCCAAGCTTCTGGTGAGTTATTTTATATCCGTCCTTTCTTTTTCCTTTTGCTCTTATTTGTAATCCATGTGTCCGTCGTTATTTCCAACCCCGTCAGAGTCTTAGGTTTTGTCATTACATGTAGGTCATGTCTAGTGCGTCAAGTAACCAGTCGGTCGTTCCTGACGGGGCGGATTACGAAGGGGTATACCCGTCAGGTCCCAAAGACCACGACGTCCCGAGCGAGAGTAGTCTGTCATCATCTTCCTCGTCCTCAACACATGAGGGCCTGGAGATGATCGAAGTCCAAGAGGTATCAGACGACGAAGAGCAACAAGTGAGGTCCGTCATGGGGGTTGATGGACTTAGGGAGTTCGTCTTGCCCCCAGAGTGGACGGTCCACGCCTTTACGTCAACCATCAAGGAGGGTCACTTCAATACCCTTAGGGACCGCTACCGAATTCCAGACCACATCCCACTCCGTCTACCGTATATGTCAGAAAAGTGTTATTACGAAGGAGTTGACGGAGTGGGTGTGTATGAGCAAGTGCTTAAGGTTGGTCTGAGGTTCCCGTTGAGTTCGCTACATCGCGAACTCTTAAATTATTTAGGCATCTCCGTCAGCCAGGTGTCCCCCAACGCCTGGAGAGTCTTTATCGCCATGGAGGTCCTATACGGAGCCATGTCGGACGGAGCGAGGAGGCTTTCAATAAAAGAGTTCCTCCATTGCTACCGTCCGGACGAAATTGACAAGTCGAGGGGCATGTACAGCTTTGTCCCTAGGAGTCCTGTCCTGAAGGTCATTTATGAAACCCCGGACTCAAATAGGGACTGGAAGAGTCGTTACTTTTTCATGGAAGGAGAGGACTGGATGTGTCATCCAGGAGAGACGGACTTCATGCCCGTCGACATAGTTTGGGGCATTTTAAACTCATCTGGTATGGTCCGTCATAAATCACTCCGTACATCTATGTAATTTGTAATGTTTCTAACCTCCGTCTTCTATGGTGCAGTTCGACAGCGTCCCCAAATTACACTTGAGGAATTCAGTTTCCTTGAAAGAATTTTTTCCAAGACAACACCAGAGGAGAGGACGTGGGCCAAGCTCGTCAACCTCAATACTATCCACTGTTATTGTGACGGTCCCGAGCCTACCCCAGCGGCTTTAAAGTATGAGAAACAGACCCGTCTGCGTAAGTCCGTCTATCCTCATGACTTTTTTTTTTTTTGAATCATTATTATTGTTCCTTAGTCCGTCGTCCTTTTTCAGAGATGGAGGATGCGAAGAGACGGGCAACCATAAGACTTCAAGCTGCGAAGAACAAGCAGGCCGGGACGGACCCCATGGGGATGGGCTCCAGTAAGCCTTCTTTAAAGCGGAAGCTGCCCGTGAAAAGCGACCGTCCACCTAAGCAGCCCAAGGTCCCCTTGGACCCGGTCCTCAGCTTGATGGCTGAGGGGAGTAAGTCAGTTACTCCGGCAAAGCATGGCAAAGGCAAGAGGCTGATGACAGGTCAGCCAAGCGAGCAGAAAAAACCACCCGTCTTACTTCGCGAGGATTCCAAGTATGCCTTGGAGAAGATGTCGTCGATCATTACTATCGACGACTACGAGGATCTTAGGAATCACTCGACGGAGGCGATGGGGGAGACGGGCCTCTTCAGCATTGCCCAGGTAATTATTCCGTCGTCCTTAGTCCATCCATTCATCATTTTTTAACTTATATTTTGCTTACTCATTTTCGTTGTCCCTCAAGCTATGATCATGATGAAAGGCCTTATGGGACGGTGTCTCAACCACGAGACGACCATTGGCCGGATTCACGAGAAGGCTAAGGTGACGGAGGAGGAGCTGCTCGACCTGAAGGCCTGGAAGGTCACTCAGGAAAAGAAGCTAAGGATGGCCGAGACGGCCCGGGATGAGGCCGTTCAGCTGGTGCAAAGTCTGAAGAAAGACTTGGTGGACAAAGACAATGAAGTCCGTCATGCCAAGGAGGACGCCGTACGCGAGTACCGTGACTCCAACGAGGTTATCGCGGAGCTGAGTCTGGTTTATAACGACGGGTTCGACGATGCCCTCTGTCAGGTGAGGAGGTTGTATCCAGAGTTAGACTTGTCCACCGTCATCGTCTCTGCCCCCGAGCTGTCTACTGCCCAGCCCGCTCAGTCGGAGGATACTGATGCTCTCTTTGATGAGGACGGCCTTGTCCGCGAAGCTCCAATGGATCACACTGCTGCGGACAGCAAGGCTAAAGACGTTGGGGACCGTCCAGATGAAGAGGGAGACGGAGCTTGATTATGTTAATTTACTTTGTAATGACTTAGTTTTTTTTTTTTTTTTTTTTTTTTTTTTTTTTTTTTTTTTTTTATTGTAAGTGGGGAACAATTTTGAACACCCGTCATGTTTACGGGGTTTATATATACATTGACCATTCAGCGGGTTTATTTTAGGCTGGGTCCGTTGACCTTCTGTTTTATCTGTGTGGAATGCATGTCTTTATTTTTAACGTATATTTTCATTCTTAAGTGAGCTCCGTCCTGCTTATTATGGTGCCTCCTTCCATTACATGCCGTCATCTCTTTGGATGATTTGTGTGACTTGGAAACACTATTTTCTTTTGAATGGTCCGTTAATTATTGATCATGTCTGTCATGCATAATTTGAACCCACCCGTTGGGTCGACTGATTGCCGTACCAGTCCGTCGGGTATCTTATTTAATTCCCTTTGTGGGGTCCGTCCAACTAGTGGGCGTTATCCTGGGTTTGCTCATTATGTGGTCTTAGTAGTTACCGTCTATTTAGGTTGACCCGTCCGCTTATGGAGGACGCTATTTGTCCGTCCACTATTTTGGCCTAAAGGTTTTCATCCTCATGGGATGGCCCGTCAATCTCGGGGATAATCTAATTAGCTCGTCCATTATCTGGACTTAGGCTCTTACCCTTTTTTGGGGTGACCTGTCCACTTGGTGGACAGCCTCACTGGTCCGTCCATTATCTGGACTCAGGTTTTCATCCCCGTGGGATGATCCGTCCGCCTTGTGGACAGCAACATTGGTTCGTCCATTATATGGACTGGTTTTTCATCCTTTTATGGATGGTCCGTCCATTTTGTAGACAGCCTTACTGGCCCGTCCATCATATGGACTTAAGTTTTTATCCTCTGGGAATGATCCGTCCATTTTGTGGACAGCCTTATTGGTCCGTCCACCGTATGGACTCTGGTTTTTCATCCTCTTGGGATGATCCGTCCATCTTGTGGACTGGTTTTTCATCCTCTTGTGATGATCCGTCTATCTTGTGGACTCTGGTTTTTCATCCTCTTGGGATGATCCGTCCATCTTGTGGACAGCTTCGTTGGTCCGTCCATTATCTGGACTTCGATTTTTCATCCTTTTTGGAGGATCCGTCCATCTTGTGGACAACTTTTGAATCTTATGATATTGAATTAAATAGACTAGGCAGGAAAAATTTAGTTGCCTGAAAGAAGTCTTTATAGGAAAATGGTGCTTGCCCTCTTGGGCTTAAAAAGGCACTAGTAGAGAGGTTCGTTCAAAGTAAAAGAATAGAAAAGTAAAAATAGTTGTTCAAAACAAAAACTACTAAAAACTTTAGAAATGAGCTGGAATGCTTGCAAGGGGTGGATGTCTCTTCACGTTGCATCTATTGGTAGTACCTCCGCAGGTGCTCAGTGTTCCACGGGTGTTGCAGCTTTCGTCCGTCCATGGTTTCGAGGTGGTAAGTTCCCTTTCTCTGCCAAGATGAGATCTTGTAAGGCCCTTCCCAGTTTGGGCCAAGTTTTCCTTGCGAGGGATCTTTAGCTGCTCCTATTACCTTTCGAAGCACTAGGTCTCCGATCTGGAAGTCTCTGTGTCTGACTTTGGAGTTGTAGTACTTTTCCATGAGGTTTTGGTATCAAGCCATCCTTTGTTCAGCTGTAGCCCGGACTTCGTCGACTAGGTCTAGCTGTAGCCGCAAAGCCTTTTCATTCTTGCCTTCATCGTAGCTCTCCACTCGATAGGTTATAAGACATATTTCCGTTGGAATGACGGCCTCGCTCCCGTATGTTAGCCCGAATGGCGTTTCTCCTGTGGGCGTTCTAGCCGTCGTGCGATATGCCCATAAGACACTTGGTAACTCATCGGGCCATATACCTTTTGCCCCCTCGAGCCGGGTCTTGATGATTTTGAGCAGGGACCGGTTCGTGACTTCAACTTGGCCATTTGCCTGTGGATGTGCGGGCGATGAGTAGTGATTCTTGATGCCTAACTCCGAGCAAAAATCTCGGAATGCCTTGTTGTCAAACTGTTTCCCATTGTCGGAGATGAGGACCCTTGGTATCCCGAATCTGCATATGATATTCCTCCATACGAAACCTATGATGTTTTTCTCCGTGATAGTTGCTAGAGCTTCCGCTTCGACTCACTTAGTGAAGTAGTCGATCCCTACTACCAAGAATTTCAGCTGTCGCGCGGCCGTCGGGAGAGGGCCCATGATGTCTAGTCCCCATTGGGCGAACGGCCAAGGGGCCGTCATGGGTGTCAGCTCTTTGGTTGGTTGCCTAATTAGGTTACCAAACCTTTGACATTTGTCGCAGATCTTGACGTAGGTTTGCGCGTCCTTTTGCATTGTAGGCCAATAGTATCCTGCTCGGATCAGTTTGTGTACCAGAGACCGCGCCCCCGAATGGTTTCCGCAGATGCCTTCATAGACCTCTCTCATTACATAGTCCGCTTCCTCGTGACCCAAACACCTCAGATATGGTCGTGAGAATCCCCTTTTATATAAGACGTCATTGATTATTATGAACCGCGAAGCCCGGACTTTCAGCTTTCTGGCTGCGTCCTTGTTGTCCGGGAGCGTGCCTTCCTTTAGGTAGGCCATTAGGGGCGTGGTCCAATCGTATTCTGGATTTACTTCCTGCACTTCCGTTTCACCGTTAATGATTGAGGAGTTCTGGATGAATGATAGCACCCGGTCGGGGGTCGTCATGGACACTGCGAAGGCGGCTTTTGCGAGCTGGTCAGCACATTCATTCTCCTCCCTTGGGATCTGGACGAATGTGACCTGGAGGGAGTCGATCCGTCTTCTGACTTCTTCCAGGTATTTCTTCATTTTTTCCCCCCTATATTCATAGGCGCCACTAATCTGACTGACTATCACCTGCGAATCGCAATGTATAACCATAGCCTCGGCGCCTGCTGCTTTTGCCAGGTCTAATCCTGCTAACAATGCCTCATACTCGGCCTCATTATTGGTCGTCGGGAAGTCTAATCGGATCATGCACTCGATCGTGTCTCCGTCAGGGGTTTGAATTACCACCTCGGTGCCTCCAGCTAGCCTATTTGATGATCCATCCGTGTGGATGTTCCACAGTCTGAAGGCTTGTGGCTCCTGCTGCCCCGTTTGCGTGTATTCGGCGATGAAGTCAGTCACAACTTGGCCCTTTATTGCGGTTCGCGGACGGTAGTGTATGTCAAATTCGCTCAGCTCTATCACCCACAGGGCCATTCGTCCGGCTGCTTCGGGGCTGCTCATTGCCCTTTTTAGGGGCTGATTTGTTAGGACGATGATGCTGTGGGCTTAGAAGTATGGTTTCAGTTTTCGAGCTGCAGTTATCAGCGCGAAGGCTAGCTTCTCCATGTGGGGGTATCTTTCTTCAGCCCCCCGGAACCCCCTACTTACGAAATAGACGGGCCGCTGCGTCCCTTCTTCTTCCCTTACTAGGGCCGCGCTTACTGCCACCTGCGAAGCGGCTAGGTATAAGTAGAGATCTTCCCCTGGTTTGGATGGGCTGAGCAAAGGTGGCGAGGAAAGGTATTTCTTTAGATCCTCAAATGCCTTCTGGCACTCCTCCGTCCACTCGAATGATTTCTTCAGGACGCGGAAGAACGGTAGGCACCTGTCTGTTGCTTTTGAGACGAACCTGTTCAAGGCGGCAATTCTGCCGTTCAAGCTCTGTACCTCCTTTGTTGTCCTTGGCGGTTCAAGCTCCATGATGGCCCGTATTTTCTCTGGATTGATTTCTATTCCTCTTTGGGACACCATAAAACCCAAGAATTTTCCTGCCGTCACCCCGAATGCACACTTGTCCGGATTCAGCTTCATGTTGTATGACCGTAGGGTATCGAATGTCTCCTGGAGGTCGCTCAGATGATCTTTTTCGAACTGGCTCTTGACCAGCATGTCGTCAACGTAGACCTGTACGTTTCTCCCAATCTGGTGTGCGAACATCTTGTCCATTAATCTTTGGTATGTTGCCCCGGCGTTCTTGAGTCCGAACGGCATCACCTTATAGCAAAAGAGGCCTTGGCTGGTGACGAAGGACGTTTTCTCCTGATCGTGTTCCTCCATTTTGATCTGGTTATAGCCCGAGAAGGCATCCATAAAACTTAAAAGCTGGTGTCTGGCCGTGGAGTCGACCAGTGCATCTATCCGCGGGAGGGGGTAACTATCCTTTGGGCATGCTTTGTTAAGGTCCGTGAAGTCGACGCACATCCGCCACTTTCCACTAGCTTTCTTGACCATGACCACGTTTGCCAACCACTCTGGGTAATATACTTCCCTTATAAAACCTGCCTCCAGTAGCTTTCCGACCTCTTGCGCTATTGCTCTGTCCCGTTCAGGAGCGAAAACTCGCTTCTTCTGCCGGACCGGGGGGGTTGAAGGGTTCACGTTCAGCTTGTGGACTATGACAGAGGGGTCGATCCCGGGCATGTCTTCATGGTTCCATGCAAAGATGTCCTGGTTTTTCCTGAGGAATGTTATGAGGGCCTGGCGCACAGGTTGGCAGGCCAATGTTCCAATTCTGGTTGTTCGCTCCGGTTTGGACTCGTTGAGTATTACTACCTCCATCTCTTCAGCTGGTTCTGCGACCGTCCGCTGTTCTTCTATGCACATTGCCTGATGGTGATCTTCCATTTCTAGCATGGCAATGTAGCACTCTCGGGCGGTCGCCTGATTCCCCCGCAATTCTCCAATCCCATAGTCCGTTGGGAATTTGATCATTAGGTGGTATGTGGATGTTGCTGCTTTCCATGAGTTAAGTGTGGGTCGTCCGAGAATACCGTTGTAAGCGGAGGAGCAGTCTACTACGAGGAACATTACATTCCTAGTGAGTTCTTGCGGGTAATCACCTACCGTTACCGGGAGTGTGATGGAACCTATTGGGAATACCCTGGTCCCTCCGAAGCCGACAAGGGGAGCGCTCGCCGGCATCAATCGTGCTCTGTCTATCCCCATTTGCTGGAATGCTGGATAGTATAGAATGTCTGCTGAGCTGCCGTTGTCGATTAGCACTCGGTGGACGTTGTAGTCCCCCACACGTATACTGACGACCAGCGCATCGTCATGCGGATGATGAAGTCTCCTTGCGTCTTCTTCGGTGAATCCTATAATAGGGCTCTCCATCCGTGTGGTATTGGGCCTCGAGCCCGTCATGTGGACGTTCAGGACCGATCTGAGGTATGTCTTTCGAGCCTTTTTGGAAGAACCGGTAGATGCGGTTCCCCCCACTATCATCCTGATGTCTCCGATGGGGGGTGTTGGACGCTCGTTATCCCGTCGGGGGGTCGGCTCTTGGCGATTATGATCCGTTTTCTCTTTGTTGACGAACTTCTACAACTTCCCTTGTCTAATGAGGGCTTCAATCTACTGCTTTAGGTCATAGCATTCGGCCGTGTCGTGGCCATGATCTCGGTGGAAACGACAATATTTGTCTTGCGACCGTTTGCTTGGGTCGCTCTTTAGTTTTCCCGGGAATGTCAGTGTCTCCTCGTCTTTGATTTGCATCAAGACTTGGTCAATCGGGGTGTTCAGGGGGGTGAAACTTGTCAACCTCCCGCTCGGGGGCTTAGGGCGTCTTTCGTCCCTTCTGTCTCCTGTCATTGGTCTTTTCTGCCCTTGGTCCTAGCGCATGTCCACCTAGCGTTCCCTTTTCTTGGGCCTTTCCTCCCGTGCAAGCAGCGCGTCTTCCGCGTTCATGTACTTGATGGCCCTGTAGAGTACCTCTGACATGGTTTTGGGGTCGTTTTTGTATAGTGAGAACAAAAACTTGCCCTTCCGCAATTCGTTCGTGAAAGCTGCCACCAGTATCTTGTCGTCGACTTCATCAATTGAGAGTGCTTCCTTATTGAAGCGGGTTATGTAAGATCTTAGCGTCTCGTCTTCTCTCTGCCTGATGCTCATTAAACACGCTGTGGACTTCTTGTACCTGTGTCCCCCTATGAAGTGTGAGGTGAACTGAGCGCTTAGTTCTTTGAAAGTGCTAATGGAGTTCGATGTCAGCCGACTAAACCAAATCCTCGCGGAACCCTTCAGTGTAGTTGGGAAGGCCCTGCACATGATTTCATCTGGTACCCCCTGTAGATGCATCAGGGTTTTGAAAGTTTCCAGGTGATCCAGAGGATCCTTCACCCCGTCATAGCTATCTATATTCGGCATGCGAAACTTGTGGGGTAGGGGGAAGGAGTTCACGGCCGCAGTGAAGGGTGAGTCAGTACGATTGACCAGATCGTCAAGGTCACTGGAGACTCGCCCCTTGAGGGCGTTCATCATGACCTCCATCTGTTCCCTCATTGCCTGCATCTCGGCGGCAATATGTGGTGGAGTCGCATCCGTGAGGGATGACATGTTCACGTGCTGCCTCTCCGGCCTGTTTGGGGCGTGGCTGCCCTCAGGTCTCTCCTGATTCCTGTTTGGAGCGCTAGTCCCTTCCTGATCTTCTAGCCGGTTATTTAGTGCTGCATTCTTCTAGCGCAGCTGTTCCTCTAAGTCGAGGTTCTGTTTGGTGAGACACTCCACGGCGGTACTGAGGGTCCGAACTTGTCTCTCGAGGGCAGTTGTGGGTGGTTCTTCTCCTTGCACATCATTAGTAGTTGCCATTGAGCGAGTGAGTACCATGCAACCTTTTAGTCTGGGAAACAATAGTATGGCTTAATTACTCGAAATCCCCACAGACGGCGCCAACTGATGAATCAAGAAAATTCACCAATGAGTCGCACGATGCTCCTTTCGCTTCGTATATTAACCTGCACGAAACAAAAGAGAAAACCTATCGAAGGACACCGGTGTGGTGCCGGCCAAACACCCTCCGAAGGTTAAGTCAGAAAGTATTCTCACAACTCTAGAGTGCTAGAGAAGGGTTAATTATGTGTACCTTGACTTGTGAGGGTATTGGGGCTTTTATAGTGGCATAAGGTTGACATCCCTTTCTTGGCGCGAAAGTCTTTTCCTTATAGAACTCTCCTTGTAGAATCCTAAACGTGATGAATAAATCTCCTCCTTATGCGGAAGATCTTTACCAAATATATAAGATTTCCGGAGTCCTACTAGCGCAAGGACTCTATTTGGGCCCTTATGAGAATGGGTCAAAATATCTCCTATAAGGGGCCCAACAGGCCCATGGACAACTAGCCCACCTTCCTTCACTCCGTCCATATCCGGCCCGTTCACATCAGGTCCGTCCATTGGAGGCCCGTGCAAATGACAAATCCGTTTATTCGGGCGTCCGCGGACCATATTCGGTCCGTTCAGTCACATAAGACATTCCAAGGTATTTTGTCCCTTTCAGACCCCATGATCATAGCATTGTCCCCTTCTATTACAACATCAGGAATGCCCACCTCAATAGCAAACTGTATAGCCCTCCTACATGTGAGCAACTCAGCTTCACTGCTATCAACTACCTTCGAACCACGGACAGAGAAAGAAGCCATCACATCAGCATTCTCATTTCGAATAACAGCTCCATATCCTGTGAATGGTGGGTCCGAAAATATGGCAGCATCAAAATTAAGTTTATAACGCCCAGCTGGAGGAGGCAACCACGTACTTGGTTGTGCACTGCGATGCTGCACCGAAAGCCAAATTTGAGAGCTTCGAAAATCCTCCAAAAAATCTTTGGCTCACCTGTTAATTATAGAGGGATCCTGCACTTGTCCGACATGCACCACCAAATTCTGTTGATGCCATATAAACCATGCCTGTGCCAAGAACAACTCACACACCTCTGTGGGCTTCTCCTCTAACAGTTTTTCTACCAAATGCAAGAAGGAGACCTGCTGCGTCACTATCTTCTGCATTCCCACCATACTTCCAACCCATATGTCCTGAGCTACACCGCACTCCCAAAGGGCATGGATACAATCTTCAACGGACAAAGTACACAGTTCGCATGTAGCCACATCTAGTACTCTACGCTTCATCAAATTCTGACCAGTAGGCAAAGCATTATGGCATGCCCTCCACCCGAAAACCTTCACTTTGTTCGGAATCTTCAGCTTCCAGAATTTTTTCCAGAGACTCTGTCCCACTACGCTGGTAGACGATTCAGCCCAATTATCCTCCCGAACTAACTGGCTTGCTACATGGTAACCACTCTTCACCGAAAAACAACCATTTTTCGAATGAAGCCAAAACAGAGTATCCAGCGGCAACCGATAGCTAAGGGGAATATTTAAAATGGCAGAGGCATCAACACTACTAAAAAGTTGGAGGATAAGCGGACGATTCCATCCATGAACATCAAAATCAATCAATTCGGACACCCTCATATCTCTATCCAAGGATGGTGGCGGCTGTAAAACTCTCTTTGAACGATGGTGAGGCAGCCAATTGTCATGACAGACTTGAATACTATCACCATTCCCCACACGCCAGCAGGTACCAGCAGTTAAAATGGGTTTTGCAGCCAAAATGCTCTTCCATGTGTAAGAACTATTATGGCAATCCTGAGCTTCTAGAAAATTGCACCTAGGGAAATAGTGCGCTTTGAGACAACGATGAAGGAGAGAATTAGGTTCCTTAAGTAATTTCCACCCTTGCTTGGCCAACATTGCCATATTACAAGACCTTAAATTGCAAAATCCCATACCTCCCTGAGCCTTAGGTAGAGAAAGCTTGTCCCAACTCAGCTAATGGATTTTACGCTCATTATTTGTTTGCGCCCACCAAAACTTGGCACATATAGAGTTCAACTCATTGCATAGTTTTATAGGCAGTAAAAATACACTCATAGTGTAAGTTGGAATAGCTTGAGCCACCGCTTTTATCAGCACCTCTTTCCCTGCTTTCGACAACATCTTACCTTTTCATCCTTGTAATTTCTTCCAAATTCTGTCCTTTAGATCAGCAAAATTCAGATATTTAGCCCTCCCAATAAGAGTAGGGAGTCCTAAATATGATTCAAACCTCTCCACCTCTTTAACCCCAAGATGAACCTTGACCACCTTCTATTGAATCAAAGAAGTATTGCTACTGAAAAAAACAAAGGATTTTTCCAAACTAATACACTGCCCTGACGCTTCATCATAGAGATTCAATATATCATTAACCACTTCAATCTCACCATGTGTAGCACGACAAAAAATGAGTGAGTCATTTGCAAACAATAAATGGGAAATAGTGGGCGCCCGTCTACTAATAGAAAGTCCATGGATTCTCCCCTCCACCTCAGCATGTTGTAATAGAGATGTAAACCCTTCTGCACATAAAAGAAACAAATAACTTGATAGAGGATCCCCTTGCCGGATACCTCTACTAGGGATAATATGACCATGAGGTTTTCCATTAATAAGAATAGAGAATTGAAGGAGGTAGTGGTAACACAACCCATTTTTAGCTTAACCCAACCTTCTAGAAAACCCAGTTTTATCAGGATTCCCTGTAAAAAAAGCCCACTCCACCCTATCATAAACCTTACTAACATCCAACTTTAGCGCCAAACCACCTTTCTTTCCCTTCTTTTTGCAATGCATGGCATGAAGAACTTCATAAGCAACAAGAATATTATTTGTAATGAGGCGTCCCGGGATAAAAGCACTCTGTGTAGGGGATATCACATGTGGGAGGATTTGCTTAAGGCGATTAGCCAACACTTTTGCAATAATTTTATAAATCACATTACAAAGACTAATGGGCCTATAGTCAATCATCTTTTCAGGCACCTTTACTTTAGGAATCAACACAATATAAGTAAAGTTTATCTCATTCACCATATGTCTCGAATTTAGGTAGGAAAGAACTGCAGAAACAACACTATCTCCCACAATATGCCAGTATTTCTGGAAAAAAAAAGAGCATCCATACCATCGGGGCCAGGAACCTTCGTAGGACCCATCTGAAACAATGCCACTCTAATCTCTTCAGCCTCATAATCTTGGGTCAGCAACTCACACATCTCGGCTGTGACTTTATGTGGTACTTGTGCCAAGCACTTCTCCATTCTATTACATTCACCTGAAGCAAACAAAGATTCAAAATAGTTAGTTGCAATACCAGCCACACCATCAATATCCTCACATCACTGCCCTTGTTGGTCCAACAACCCCTGAATGAAGTTTCGCTTCTGTCTTTAAGATGTCTTAGCATGAAAAAATTTGGTATTCTTATCACCATGTTTCATCCACGCAATCCTTGATCTTTGGTGCCAATAAATTTCCTGCTTTCGAAGCAAGTCATCCAAGGATTTACTAAGCTCCACAAATTCATTACAGGTTTGTTCCATAGGTGGGGCATTGTCAAGAGCAGTTAACCGGGTCTGTAAGCGCTTTATTTCCTCCTTATCAGGATGCGTTTTGGTTGCCCCCCATCCATGTAGGTCCCTCCCACAACTTGCTATCTGCTGCCTTATTACTTCCAAGGCTGACCCACCTTCAATGCTATTACACCATGCCTCATTTACCACATCTTCACACCCATCCCACATCAACCAGGATTCCTCGAATTTAAAACCACGTGGTCCCCTTGCATGCATGTGATTATCATCCAAAATATTTAACAAAATCGGTAGATGATCTGACACATGGGTGTGTAGATGAGTAACGTTGCTCTTTGGAAAAGTAGTTCACCAAGCTTCATTAGCCATTGCACGGTCCAGCCTTTCCTTTGTATTGGCTTCCTCCAAACATCTATTGTTCCAAGTATAAGGATACCCATGATACCCTGAATCAACCAACTGACATTGCTCTAACACTTCCCTGAAGTCATCAATTTGTCGTGGGTCTGAAGCACGCAAGCTAAGCTTCTCCACTGAATTCAGAATCGTGTTAAAATCACCAATACAGATCCAGGCTCCTTCAACAAATGATTTAATATATTTCAATAAAGCCCATGACTTGGCTTTTTGGCTTGCCTCAAGCCATCCATAAAACCCAGTCAGAAACCAAACCCGACCATTTTCCTCAACCACCTTAGCCAGAATGTGATGATCTGAGAAGTTGATGACTTTGAGATTAACATCATTTTTCCATAGCATGGCCAACCCGCCACCCCAATTTGGTTTCTTAACAACAAACTTATTCAGTAGTTTAGTGTCCTTACAAATCTGAGCAAAACCATCAACAAACAATTTTGTTTCCATCAGAAAACAAATTTTGGGTGCTTGTGCCTCCACAATGTTGCAAAGGCCTCGAACTGTTCGAGAGTTCCCAAGCCTTTAGTAGTTCCAACTTAACAGTTTCATTGGTCCCGGCAAGGGTGTCCAACCACCCCCGCCGATCCATATTCGAGATCCGGATCATCGTTCAACAAAGTTTGTTTTTCTTCAACAAAGTTTGTTTTTCACGCTTTGAAGACTGATCATCAATATTACAGTCACTATGTTCTTCCTCTCGCCATGTACGTCCTCTTTTTCCAAGCTCAACAGAGAGAGGATGAGTAAGTCCTACATCCACACGTGTCATTCTGGTCCATCTTCCACTCGACCCAACATCCTGGTTCACCTCCTTAGTTTGTCTCGGCTTAACCTAGTAATTATCCAGCACCGGCCTAGTATGTCCAGACTGTATAGTGTCAATCAAAACATGATTCCCAAGATTTGGCTGAGAATCTTCCTGATCAGCTTGCACTTCCATATTGGTCTCATGGACCTCCGGATTTTTCGGGATGTGGAAGGTCTGTGTACATTTCAATAGAAGGTCTAGGTCTTCTTTTTTATTTTTTATTTTTTTCTAATCCAAATTAAATTATTAACATCCAATTCAAAAGAAAAGTAAAACAGAAATTGTAATCTTTCCCAATGACATTAACAAATGGCCTCGATTAAGGCTATCCAAAGCAAACCAAGCCTCGACTAACTTTTCCAACTCGGTGCCACTCGACTAGAACCAACTTGATCCAAGTAGAAAGGCAGTCCGTAGCGGATCTCTAGCATCACCAATTGATCTGAGTGGGTTGAGGGGCGGGTTAGAGGTTTGAAATCCGATGAAAATCGAACCGACTGACAAATCTCACCGGTAATCGCCATTCTCTCTCTCTCTCTCTCTCTCTCTCTCTCTCTCTCTCTCTCTCTCTCTCTCTCTCTCTCTCTCTCTCAGCCAAGGTTTTCCCAGAGCCTAATAAAGAGCCTATAAATTTTTACATTCCATTGAAGAATAGTAAAGGGGACAATGGGATCCTGGTGCCAGTTTACTTGCAAAGCCTAGCCATGGAAAGATTCTTGAAGGAGCTGCATTGCATGTTAAAAGATCAATCAGATAGCAATCCAATGTCCAAATTGATCATATCTTCCTTGTAGTATGTATGTGTGTACTTACATAGAGTTCATTGATTTGGAACTTGTTGATTGTTCTAGTTGCTTGGTCGGTCTTGTTTGTCATGCTTGTCCGATTTTTACTTGTGCTTTAATTGTTTGTATTGCTGCTTGTTTCGAGTTTGTTAAACTTATTGAACATTATTATTGTGCAGCGACACCCCCAACATTCAAACCAATAAAGACAAAAATAAATCAACAAGTACACACACAAAATATATATATATATATATATACACTTAAAAAATTATGTGGTTTGATAAGATGCATATGCATCCATGGGCACTGTGTTAAAATTGAAGAAGGAAAGAACAGTGGCATGAGTCAAGTAAAGAAGAAAATAACAGAAAAGAATCAAAGGGAGTCCACGTGTCAGAGAAAGAAGGAAAGGAAAGTTGGAAACAGCTGTCAAGTAATAAAGAAGCCAAGTGTCAAAATATGATTTGTTGTATTGATAAATCTGTTTGTTAGTTATTTTAGGCGGGAAATGTTAGTCCCTGTTTTGTGTATATATACAGAGTAGTTGCTAATTATTTTGGTAACCAATTTTACTCATCTGAATAACAATTTTTCAGTTTCTTCAATTCTTTTTCTCTTTCACTTTGTTTTACACAGTGACAATGATAAAATTTAACCGTGAAAAAAAAAAAGTGAGATTATGATATTAGTGGCACAAAAATTCTCTCAAAAAAGCTCTGTTTCAAATTAATAAAGGAATTTTCTCTTTGCGTGCCAAAGTCACACGACATGACACTCAGCAAGTGCTAGAAGTTACAATGAAAAAAAAAGGTACTGGGTCCCTTTAAATTTAGCAATACCACAAGCCGAAAGATCCGGACAAAGTTTCCACCCGTATTCCAATGTATTAGCGGAGACAAAATGTAATCATGTGATCAATTTTTATTACGTGTTTGAAATACTTTGAATTGTGTGCAGTGTACACTGTACCAAAACCAAATCCAAAGAATAAAATGACAACGAGTCCCTTTAAAAGGAAAATACAAATGAGAATATTTCTTCTGCACACTTTTTATATTAAAAAAATTTGAAATTATAAGTTGAAAACACGATTTTAAATTAAAATCATGTTTTTCATTTATAATTTCAGTTAAAATTAAAAAAAGTGTGCAATAGTTTTTATTAAATTAAATAAATAAAAAATTCTAGAACTACAAATATATATATATATATATACACATATATACAATTTTTGTCACAATTGTTCATATGGTAGATTGTGAGTAATGGGTTCATGTAAAATCATAACTTTAGGTACAATCCTAGGGGTTCAACTTCAAATGAACCCCCCAAGCTAGGGAAAAAAATTATATGTAATTTTTTTCATTAAACCCTCCTAAAATAAAATTGTGAACACTTTGGATCTAAATTTTTTCATTTAAGTCCAGTTGTAATAAACTTGAATATGATTAGCTTAGCAATTTCTTGGTCTTTTTAAACACAAAAAAAAGACCTAACTGCAAACTAATTTGATCTAAAATTTGAGGAAAAAATAGAAAAACCAACAACAAAGTAGAAATTTTTTCATCTAAAATCTCAAAAAAAGTCCATTTAGATCTTAAAAAATTTGAAATAAAGAATAGATAAAAATTTATTGTATTTAGATCTTGCTTGCCAATTCACTTAACAACAATCAGTTCACTTAACAACAATAATTAATAGAGAAGTGTTACATTCACAATATTTTCATAATACTTTTACAACAAATTATAAGTAATAAGTTGTTATTAGTTTTAATTTGAAACAACCACATAAATTATTTTTTTGTTTATTAATAACTACCCGTAACAACCTGGTACTTAATATTTGTTGTAAAAATATTATGAACGTACTATTTCTCTAATCAATAAGTTTATTGTATTTAGATACAATAGATGCTTTCCAAGATTTAATCTTAGTAATTATAATTAGTAAGTTCATTGTATTAAGAAATAATATGTCAAATGAACTTATGGTCTGTCTTTTATGAGAAATGTTATTGTTATGTCCACATTATTTTCACAATAAATTATAAGTGATAAATTGTTATTGGTTGTTTTTTATAGGACAAAAAAAGTAATTTCAATAGTAAGTTTAAATTAGAATCAATTATAATTTATTACCTAAAATTTGTTATAAAAATATTGTGAACATAATACTTCTCCTATATTGCTAGTGTGTATTTGTAATAATGAAACTACATAAACTTCAAATTTTATATTTTTATCCGAGATTTATTTTTATACCAACCCTCTAAACAAAAATCCTAAAGCTGTTACTATGTTAAAGTGACAGGTAAATATTCACAACCTACCGTATAAGACAATTGTGACAAAAATGGAGACTTTTTATGAATAACAAAGCTTGCTTAATTGCTCTAGTCTTGACTCTTGAGGAGCATCCAGACGTAGAGTCCAATTCAATTGCTAAAGATGGTAACAATTTTCAAAATTGCACAACATGCACTAGCTGACTATTTGATCTTATCACATATATAGCCGGCTCACATCGGGGGTTTGGAAGAGTTCAAACTTCAAACGCAACTCTTGTTGGCCTAAAGGTGGGCCAGGATCTTATCCCATATATGGCCCGCGGACATGGAGATAGTTGAGTGACAAGTGATCTTATAAACATTTAGTATTTGCCGAAAGATGGTCCAGGATTGTACTAAATTACTAAAATTTCCTCATGCTCCAAATCACAAGAATCAAAACTTTCCTAAACTCCTCTCTTCTCATAGTTGCTGTAAGCTCTGACTCCCGTTTGATCATCCATGGCAATCATGGCCCCATCGTCCCCTTCTCTAGTTTTCACAGTGAGAAGGTGTGAACCAGAACTTGTGGCTCCAGCCAAGCCCACCCCTCATGAATTTAAACAGCTTTCAGACTTGGATGACAGAGATAGTCTTAGATTTCAAGTCCCAAATATACAATTCTATAGATACAATCCCTCAAGGCAAGGGAGAGATCCAGTGAAGATTATCAGAGAGGCACTGGCACAAACGCTTGTATTCTACTACCCTTTTGCAGGTAGGCTTAAGGAAGGGCCTGGTGGAAAGCTTATGGTAGAATGTACAGGTGAAGGTGTCATGTTCATTGAGGCTGATGCTGATGTTTCACTAGACCAGTTTGGACATGCAATTCATCCTCCATTTCCGTGTATAGATGAGCTCCTTTATGATGTTCCTGGCTCAGGAGGAATGCTTGATTGCCCATTATTGCTTATTCAGGTAACATGTAGTGATTTACTGGTTTTCCTCTTAAATCAATTGATATGATTTGGTGTGTATTTTTTATCTTTTTGAGGATCTGATTTGGTGTATTGGTATGCCTAATCTCACTCATTTCAATGTCTTTTATCAAATAATAAAATTCCCGAAAGGATTTTTTTTTTGATATGCCCGTAAGGTGTTTGATAAATAGTTCTAGTCTAACTTTTAAAACAGTTTATACAACTATCTATTTGATATTATTGTTTTTTTATTCTGCAATTTTTTTATATGTTTATTGCTTAAACTGAATCTTTAGAATTATATTCTCTCATATCTCATCTTTAATATGACAAGAAAATTCCATAAAGAGGCACACAAATTAAGGTTCAATAGTTGAAAAGTTATTTTAATCTGAATCAATAGCTCACGTGGCGGTGGTATGCAAAAGAGACAAAACACGCTACCGCTAGGCACACAAAGCAAAGAAAAAGAAAAAAAAAAAAAAAATATATATATATATATATATGGTAATCAAAATAGTTAGAAGAAAAAGCAAAGAAAAATAAAAAATAGTAATCAAAATAGTTAGCAGAAGACGATAGGGGTGACCAATGACATTGACGTGGCCTATGGAATTGGCAATTTTTATTTATTTACTTGATAAACTCAAAATTTATTTTATATCATTAGGATATATCATACTTTGGATTTTTTTTTTTTGAAGTATTTTATTGGTCGTTTGACTTGATTGTTAATAACATTGTGTGATTCATGCTAATAACTAGGAGACATTTGTTACATGCAATCGATATATAAAATAATTCTCTCCCCTCCCCCATAAAATAAGTCCTACTTAATTTTTATTTAGATATAGAAATATTTTGTTTGTGGTGACTAAAAACTTCTCTTTAATTTAACTAGAGTCTCTATATCAAAAAACAAAAAGCAAAAACAAATACGAGAATCTTGGTGCTGTTTCTTACTATTATACCTTTTTTTTTTTTTTTTAATAGTGACTTGTCATAATATATTGCTATGATTCACACATTAGTTCTCCCAAACTAAAAGTGAAAAAAAAAAAAAAAAGAAGATACAAAATACAAAAAACAAAGAAGAAATCGCCTAAACTTTGTCTGTATTTCTTTTGTCTCTACGTCAAGTCTTCTCATCAAACAATGCTTACATCCAAAGACACCTCTCAATTATCATTTATCAAGCTTCTTCTCTCTCATTTAGTTTTTCCCTTTCATATTTTATCAAATTTTGGATTTTTTTTTTTTCCTTTTGGTATGTAATTTGATCTTAGATTTGAACTATTTTCTTATTTAATTCTCATACTTTTATCAAAGTTTTGTTTTAATTTGTAGGTAGTTTGAATTAATTCTTTTGTGACACTATATATATATATATATAAAATAAAAAAGTTCAAGTTATACCTGATATAAACTTTGTAACTGTAAATTTGTTTAGAAATCTTATGGTTAGAATAAAGGTCAACTGCCCATGTTATTATTAAAAGTTTATTGCTTGCTACATCAGTTAGCTTAATTATGTTATCAAAAAAAAAAAAAAGTGAACTTAATTATGGAGCATTTTTCCCTCTCTCTACCTTATTTATTACAACCTCCTATAGCAATCAAGAGAGAGGTTTAACACGGTAGAATTTACAAACAGATTGAAATGTGAACTGTTGTCATTCAATAAGACTATTTTTATAACAATATTAGAACTTGATAGTTTCTATTTAATAACGATTAGATTTTGATATTTCGGCTACCCAAAAAAAAAGATAAGGTTTTTCATAGTTTCTTTCTTATCAATAATCTTTACAATTTGATAATTTCTATCTTATATCAAAGGATCAGACCTGGTGTGAACTTTTGCTTTGATTTTGGATTCTATGTGAGGAGGGTAATGATTAAACTTAACAAACTATTGGCTGGAAAAGAAAAGAAAAATCCTGCCATGTAACCGAGTCATCATGACTACAGGATGAAATTTGACTTAACAAAAAAAAATCTGATACATCTACTATATGATGAATGTAGCATAAGTGCATAACTCACTTAGGTGTATTGCTAAATACTACTAATTTAATCACACCAAAATACCTTCTCTCTTCCTTATAATTTCCCTAACCTCTTATATTATTCAGTGTTACAAATTAAGCATAGATGTACACATAGATGTATAAGTATCACCTAACCACAAGTTTTTCAACACAACTTAACACCTTTACTTTACAAATCATATCACATCACAAATCATATCACATCACAACATCGCGCAGCTAACTAATGATAGGGATGGGAAGAATTATAAAATTCAGCTTAATACTCCCATCCCAATATGCACAGACAGACCCTTAGAAGTAAATGGGAAACAGAGAGTCGGTGTTGTTGCAGTAATGAGAAAAATGAAATAGAGCTGTTGTTGGTGGCACTTTGCAGCAGATTAGCAGAGCTAAAACTGTTCTTAACAACACTGCTGATACTGTGCAGTTTAGACACCTTTTCAGTTTCTTCCTTCTCATTTCATTATCTCCATTTCCATTGGGTGGTAAATTTAAAAGGAAATTATCGATTTAAGCATGAGGTTCACAATATCTAATGTTATTTGTTTTGTTCAATTTCCTCCTGCTATGGGAGAAGATGGATCATAGATGGATCATGGATGTACTATATATTGTGGAAGCAACTCTTAATAAGTTTCTTGGGGTTGAAACTACAGGGGAAGTGTTCTTGACTTCTTGCTTTTCTTTTTCTGCTGGGTGTTCGGATGGTTCAGTTCAATGGAGGATAATTTGCTTAAATTGATTTTCTTCTCCAGCCGGGTGTTTTTAATCTCTCTCTCTAAACATAAACGTTCAGATTTTGCATAATAATTTTTTTCTCCCTCCCTCTAAACATCTTAGAGAGAGACCCAAAAAAAAACAAATGTCCACAATATTTTTTTTTTTGAGAAGGAAATGTCCATAATTAAGTTAGCTAAAGTAGCAAGCAATAAATTTTTAATGATAATATGGGTAGTTGACATTTTTCTTAACCATTAGATTTCCTAAAATCTACCATTTAAAAAATGTATAATTTTATACATAAAAGTTATAGTAAATGTAACTTGAACCCTTCTATCATCATAATTTTAGTTCTAGTGGTAATTGATGGTTATGCAATTGAAGATATGAAGTTTCAAGCGATATTTGCCATTGGTTATGAATTTATGGCTTTTGTTAATGTGTACCATGATGGCATAAGTTAAGGTGCATTTGATAATCCATTAATTGATTTTATTAATATATTTTTTTTAAAGTCAACGGTACCAAGAAAAATACACTTAACAACAATAAATATTTGTGCATGCTATTAACCACTTTGACAATGTGAATTTTTCTTTTTTTAAAATGTCCATTGCAGTTTGTAATTGCATACATATTATTCTTTAATATGTTCTTAGTGGTATAAACACAAAGGCAATTAGTTTTGGATGAAAATTTCTTGAAAAGTTTTATCGAACCATATGACATAATGAGCTGGAGTGAATTTTCTTCAAATTACAGGTTCAAATCTTATTGTATCTAAAGATAACAATACTAATAAGAAATTGTATGATGTGTTCTTTATCCTTGCTGGTCGCACCAACATGGGAGATGCATAACTCTCCTAACATATGTGAAATTAGAATAACCAGACAACCAATGTATTCTTTACTGCCGAAAATGTTTCTAATTAATGTACAAACACCAATGTTTTTAATTGTGATATTTGGCAGGTGACCCGACTAAGGTGTGGTGGATTTACCTTTGCCCTACGCCTCAACCATCTCATGAGTGATGCTCCAGGCTTAGTTCTATTCATGAATGCCTTAGGTGAGATTGCACGAGGAGCATGTGCACCTTCAATCCCACCTGTGTGGCAAAGGGAACTTCTCAATGCTAGGAACCCACCACAGGTGACATGCACACATCACGAATTTGATGAATTGGTTGAGCCTCAGAGCTTGATCATCAACCCTCTTCATGAACTAGCTTGTTGCTCTTTCTTCTTTGGATCGACCCAACTATCTGCTATTCGTAAAAAGATACCTCACCACTTGGGTAAATATTCCACATTTGAGGTACTAACTGCGTTCTTGTGGCGATGTCGTACCATAGCACTTTCACCAAACCCAGAAGACCAAGCGCGCTTGATATTTATGAATAGTGTGCGAGCCATACTGAACCCTCCATTACCAAGAGGGTATTATGGCAATGCATATGCAATCTCACTAGCAGTAACAACAGTTGGAAAGCTTTGTGAGAACCCTTTAGAGTATGCATTGGAATTAGTTCGAAAGGCAAAAGCTAATGTCACTGATGAGTACGTTCGATCATTTATAGATTTGGTGGTGACTAAAGGCCGACCTCGTACCACCATTGTGAAATCCTTCGTTGTGTCAAACACCGCGCGGGTGGGGTTAAGAGATGTAGACTATGGGTGGGGAAAAGCAGTCTACGGTGGACTAGCTAAGATTTTTGAAATCCGAAGTACTAGTGCAACTACATTTTACATTGAAGCAATGAATAGTAAAGGAGAGCATGGGATTATGGTGCCTGTGTGCTTACCAACCCCAGCCATGGAAAGATTTGTGAAGGAGCTGAATAGTATCTTACAAGACCAATCAGATGGTGGTCCGACGTCCAAATTTATAATTTCTTCCTTGTGATTTATATATGACTTATATAAACATATATCTTTGGAAGACATGATGGGGGGAGAGTAAAATTTAATGTGCATATGCTGGTATGCATTAGGCAATTACTTGAATTCATGTTTTACTAGTGCTATATATCATGCATATGCAATACACATGATTCTAGTTTTCATCTTTTGCCGGCTCTTTGCTACTTTTGCAAAAGCACTGGAACATGATGATAAAAGAGGTGGTATATGTAATATATATCATGTACATGTTATGGTTAGTAATAGAATCGTTCTGTTTGCCATATATGGGGATAACTTTAGATTTATTCTTAATTCAGCAGAAATAATATCTACATTTTCTATATAATTCTAACATTAAAAATGATATATGAATAGGATAAAAAAGGACCTTATATCCCTGACATATATGATATATCACATGCTTTCCTTCCAATGTATAAGATACTTAAATAAAAAAACAAAAAATTAGAGCCTTTGCTACCATTCGAAAGTGATTGAAATCAATACATACTCTCAACCCAAATTTGTCTTTTTCTACCAAAATGGACCAAATTTGGACCAAATAGACCAAATGGACTGAAATGAAAAAATGTATAGAAAGGACCAAAATGAACCAAATAGACCGAAATTGACCTAATGTATAAAATATGTAATGTTGTATTGTAATGTTGTTATCAATTATGAAATTGAAAATTATATATACAAGAAAAAGTGCAAACACGGAAAGGACTGAACAGCTTTTTTTTCTTTTTGGAAAAAAAAGCACCAATGGAACTCAATAACTTGATTTTAATAAAATCATTTTTCTCTTTTTGAAAAAATAACATACAACTTAACTTTGATGAAGTCAAGTTTCACTTGGCAATTTTTTTTAAGATAGCCACATCAACCACTGCCACCTCAATAGAACTCAATTTTTTTTTTTTTTAAATCAAGATGCAACAAGAACTCAATTTTGGCAAATTGCAAAACAAAGCCACTTACCCAAATATTTCAAAAATAGGGCTTTTGTCTAAAAAATCACCAATGAAAGTTAGATGGCTGATTTGCCTTGTTTTACGAGGACTCATATTGCTAACAAAACACATTTGATTTTCTAAAGTTTTGATTAAATGAAATTGTTAGGGTTTATCCAAACTTCAAAAACCGTTTAACGAATTTAATTATTTATTCCAAATCTTAAAAAGTCAAAATGAAGCAAATAAAAAGTTTGTAGAATTAAAGTGTATTAGAGACAAACTAAAACCGGTAAGTTGTAATTAACGTTTGAGTTCTGCTTTATGTATATGTTTCTGAAATAGAGTTCTGCTGTATTAAAGCACCCTCGTTGTTCTTGTCACAAGCCCTCTTAATTTCTGCACTTTTTGACCATACAGATCATTAAATGAAGGCAATCATTTTTTTTTTTTTTTTTTTTTTTTTTTTTTTAAAAGTGCAAACACGAAAAGGACTGAGTAGCCTTTTTTTTTTTTTGGAAAAAAAAAAAAAGCACAGATGGAACTCAATAACTTGATTTTAATAAAATCGTTTTCCTCTTTCTGAAAAAATAACACATGACTCAACTTTGATAAAGTCAAGTTCCACTTGGCAATTTTTTTTTAAGATAGCCACATCAACCACTGCCACCTCAATAGAACTCAATTAAAAAAAAAAAAAATTCAAGATGCAAAGGGAACTAAATTTTAGCAAAGTCGAGTTGCAAAACAGAGCCACTTACCCAAATATTTCAAAAATAGGGCTTTTGGCTAAAAAAATCACCGATGAAAGTTAAATGGCTGATTTTCCCTGTTTTACTATGACTCATGTTGCTAACACATTAGATTTTCTAAAGTTTAGATTAAATGAACTTGTTAGGGTTCATCCAAACTTCAAAAACTTTTTAACGAATTTAATTATTTATTCCAAATCTTAAAAAGTCAAAATGAAGCAAATAAAAAGTTTGTAGAATTGAAGTGTATTAGGGACAAACTAAAACCGGTAAGTTTTTTTGATGATTTTTTTTTTTTTTCAGTTGTAATTACCGTTTGAGTTCTGCTTTATGTGTATGTTTCTGAAATAGAGTTTAGCTGTATTAAAGCACCCACGCAGTTCTTGTCACAGGTCCTCTTAATTTCTGCACTTTTTGACCATACAGATCATTAAATGAATACAATCATTTTTTTCTTTTTTGCCCTCGCTAAATTCTGCCAGTAATTAAGCTCAGGTTTAAAGGTAAGAGAAAAATTTTCTAGCTTTCATATTGCACAGTACTCCCCAAATTTTATGGTATCCCTTGTGATCTGGAGGTGCAGAATATCCTTATCACATGACAATCATTCCAGTAACTACTCACGAAGCAGTCTAAACTGGATGAAAAGTTCAAAACATTTTATTTTCTAACATCTGTTCTCTTGTGATCCTAACTGCCAAGCGTGTTAACTGCGTTCTTCGTACATTTATCAACATGAAAGTATGAAACATTTTCAACATTAACTTCCCAGTGGAAAAACATGGTTAAATAACCGCCCCTCAAGAATATGATTTAGTTGAGAAGAAAAATGAAAATAAAGTCTTCAAATATGCATGCCGTAATACATAACATCAAATATATGCATATTGCCTATATTTTCATTTCAGTCATCGCATTTAGCTTCTCGAACTCAACTCACAACGTGCATGTTGCTTATCTTCATTTAGTCATCGCACTGGCTATCTCATACTCTAGCTCATCACAACAGTCATTGGTAAACAGCTTTCGCTATCACGTGTCTTTGCACACAAGTTATCAAGTTAATCAACAATAAAAACTAATAAAAATTTAAATATTAGGATAAATTCCATTAACCAACCTTTAGATTTGGACTAATGTCAAACAGATCTAAAACATTTCAAAATTGATCAATTTGAACCCTTAATCCAATTTGGTCACTAGGAGAGGAGAAAAATAACTAACGAACTTAATAATGTATAGGGAGTAAGTTAGGTTTAGGGACCAAATCATTCATTTTTTAAATGTCTTAGACCTAGTTGACATTAATTCAAGTCTCATCATAAATTAATGGAATCTACCCTTTTTAGGATGAAAGTTTCTTGATTCCATAAAAAAACTAATGGATATAAAATTTAAACTAAAGACACATGCACAAATTAAGATATCTACTCTTAGTAAATTTGGTTCAAAAGCTTGAGCAGTGAATTCTTATAAGTGACTAGATGGTCCTTCAACAAGCAATATATTCAATTGGTTTTCAAATCTTTCCATGGCTTGGACTGGCAAGGAAATTGGCATTATTATCCCATTCTCTCCTTTACTATTCTTACTAGGAATATAGAAACTGGCCACTCCGGGTACCCGCCCCTCACCCATTGCAGGCCCACCATAAAATGGTTTACCCCACCCAAAGTCCACCTCTCCAAATCCAGCACGTGTCACATCTGACACAAGATACGACCCCACCACATAGAAGTGAGGCCGACCCTTAATTATCATAAGATCAATCACCGACCGCAAGGACTCCTCTGTTATGTTGTTTTTTGCCTTCTTCAGCAATCCCACAGCGTAACCCAATGGATTCTTACAAAGCTTCCCTGCTGTTGTGAGTGCCACACAAAACACACAAACGTTACCGTAATAACCATTGGGTAAAGGAGGGTTGACTTTGTCACGTGCATTGACAACGCACAACAAACGAACCTCTTCTTGGGGGTTTGTTTGGAGAGCTATGGTACGACAACGCCAAAGGCATGCGGTGAGCAACTCAAAGGTGGAGCATTGTTTCAGGTGATGTGGCATGAATCTCCGAAGGGCAGAGACCTCTGTTGA
>NW_027069992.1:259631-275721 GCF_002906115.3 Quercus suber
GTGATGTGTGGCATGAATCTCCGAAGGGCAGAGACAGCAAAAAAAAAAAAAAAGGTTTGAGAAAGTTTTTTTAAAACTAAAAGAATAATTTTCAGATTTTGTATTTATTAAAAAATTAATATTTTCGTTAACTTGCCTTTTAAATTTCTGAGAAAAATTGTATTGTTTTCATTTTGGTACGACAAAATTTATATTTATAATTTATGATTGTTCCTATATTACATTTATGATTGTTCCTATAATAAATAAAAATATGATTACAAAATACATCACTCTTTATTAAATTAGTTTAAATTGTAAAAAACAAAATTAATAAAACCACAATAAAATAATTATCACGCGCAATGCGCGGGTTCGCAGCTAGTTAATTTAATTACTCAAGTTGATTTATTAGGTTCAGTTGCATGCAAATCATGGAGGCACCAAAAAATCACAAAAAATACTAAATGCAGCAAAAAATAAATTTGAAACAGTGATTTTTTGACAAATAAGGAAAACCACGCAAGGCAAAAACCCCGCCGAGTAATTTTTAGGTTACCACTTTCAAGAATTCACTAATCAACAATATAATTAAGTGGTTACAAGTATAAGAAATCTTACCAACTATCCTGACATATCTCGAAAAACCAACTTACAGTTGAAACTTTGCTCCAATACCCAATTGGACTTGATCTTGTAGTAGCATTTCGTCAACAATGAAGATCTAAAAGCACTTGGTTACAAAACCCTATGGCGTACAAACGCAATAGCTTCTCCCAGAGAAAATAAACCTCTTGGTCTTTATATCCATGTGTAATGATTTTTTAAAATAAACCTTATATATATCTAGGGTTGTGAGAAAAGAAACCTTAAACAAATCCAAAAGCTTGGGCCGAAATTCAGATATCGAAAACTAACATGGTCTAACACAACTGTCTCATAACTAACAAAATTACATAAGTCTAACCCTACAATGAACACTTGAAAAACACCAAAACCTCACTACATCCCTCAAAGCACTCTTCCCCTATCTAGTATATCCTATGCTAGCTCTCCCCCTAACACAATGACTACTCTATTAAAGCACCCTCGTTGTTCTTGTCACAAGCCCTCTTAATTTCAACACTTTTTGACCATAGAGATCATTAAATGAAGGCAGAAATTTTTCTTTTTTTGCCCTCACTAAATTCTGTCAGTAATTAAGCACAGGTTTAATGGCAAGAGTAAAATTTTCTAGCTTTGATATTGCACAGTACTCCCCAAATTTTATGGTATCCCTTGTGATCTGATGGTGCAGAATATCCTTATCACATGACAATCATTCCAGTAACTACTCACGAAGCAGTCTAAACTAGATGAAAAGTTCAAAACATTTTTTTTTCTTATGATCCTAACTCCCAAGCGTGTCAGTCATCGCATTTAGCTTCTTAAACTCAGCTCACAACACGCATATTGCTTATCTTCACTAAGTCATCGCACTGGCTATCTCATACTCTAGCTCATTACAACAGTCATTGGTAAACGGCTTTCGCTATCAGGTGTCTTTGCACACAAGTTATGGAGACTTTAAAAAGTCTAAACTTTATTAATAAAAAATAAAAACTAATAAATATTTAAATATTAGGATAAATTCCATTAACCTACCTTTAAATTTGGACTAAAGTCAAACAAATCCAAAACATTTCAAAATTGATCAATTTGAACTCTTAATCCAATTTGCTCACTAAGAGAGGAGAAAAATAACTAACGAACTTAATTAATGTATAGGGCGTAAGTTGGGTTTAGGGACCAAATTATTCATTTTTTAAATGTCTTAGGCCTAGTTGACATTAATTCAATTCTCATGATAAGTTAATGGAATCTACCCATTTTAGGACAAAAGTTACTCGATTCCTTAAAAAAAATAAAAAAAACAAAAAATAAAAAAAAAAACTAATGGATATAAAATTCAAACTTAAGGCACAAGCACAAAATAAGATATTTACTCTCAGTAAATTTGGTTCAAAAGCTTGAGCAGAATGGAATTCTTATAAGTGACTAGTTGGTCCTTCAGCAAGCAATATATCCAACTGGTTTTCAAATCTTTCCATGGCTTGGACTGGCAAGGAAATTGGCACCACTATCCCAATCTCTCCTTTGCTATTCTTACTAGGAATATAGAAGCCAGACACTCCAGGTATGGCCCCCACCTCACCCTTGGCAGGCCCACCATAAAACGGTTTACCCCACCCAAAGTCCACCTCTCCAAATCCAGCACGTGTCACATTTGACACAACAAACGATCCCACCCCATAGAAGTGGGGCCGACCCTTAATAATCATAAGATCAGCCACCGACCGTAAGTACTCCTCTGTTATGTTCTTCTTTGCCTTCTTCAGCAATTCCACAGCATAACCCAATGGATTCTTACAAAGTTTCCCTGCTGTTGTGAGTGCCACAGAGAACGCAAAAACGTTACCGTAATAACCGTTGGGTAAAGGAGGGTTGAATTTGTCACGTGCATTAACAATGCACAACACACGAACCTCTTCTTGGGGGTTTGTTAGGAGAGCTATGGTACGACAACGCCAGAGGCATGCGATGAGCAACTCGAAGGTGGAGCATTGTTTCAAGTGAAGTGGCATGAATCTTCGGAGGGTGGAGACCTCTGTGGAGCCGAAGAAAATGGTACGATGGGCCATGTCATTGTTGAGTGGGATTGGGATAGCAACGGTGGAGGCCATGTCATCGTACTCACGATGCGTGCATGTCACTTGAGTTGGATCTCTTGCTTGAAGGAGATGTCTCTGCCACACGGGTAAGATGGAGGGGGCACATGCACCACGTGCCATCTCTCCCATGGCCATCATGAATTGCACCAATCCAGCGGCGTCACTCATGGTGTGGTTTAGGCGAACGGCAAAGATGAACCCACCACACTTGAGACGTGTCACCTGCCCATCTCCACCAAGCAAAATGATTGTTGGTTTATTTAATAATAAAGAGTGATGAGAGAGAGAGAGAGAGAGAGATATATATATATATATATATATATATATATTTTGAGTAATGCTATATCACAATATTTTCATAATAATTTCACAAAAAACTTAAATGAAAATTGTTATTGGTTCTAATTTGACCCACCATTAATGTCATTTTTTTATTTAACAATAATAACTTATCTAAGATTTTCTGTAAAATTATTATAAAAATATTGTAAAAGTAGCATTACTTTTTATATCTAAAATTTGTTATAAAATTATTGTAAAAGTAGCATTACTTATAAATTTACTATGTAACATTTAGATATGTCACCAATTACATTAAAATAACGTTGACCTTCATATTTTCCATCTACAAAAGAACAAGGTACGTACCAATAATTTTCTATCCATGATTCATATTTAAGCATAAGTGAAGTTTCTCATTATAAAAGTTTTCAAAAGTTTATCATGACCTAGAAAATGCAAAGTTAACAGGTTGCAGTATTTATTTTCTTACTTTAATCATCCAATGATACATCAATTTAGATGTAAACACAAACACACACACACACACACACACATATATATATATTAATGAGTTTTATATTAGTGAGTTTTAGAGGCACAGAATATGAACCTGAATAAGCAATAATGGGCAATTTAGGATGCCCCCAGAGCCGGGAACATCAAAAGGAGCTCCTCTAAGCATGGGAATGGAGGATGAAGTACGTCACCTAACTGTTCGAGCATAATATCGGCATTGGCCTCAATAAACATAACACCCTCACCGGTACATTCTACTACAAGCTTTCGGCCAGGTCCTTCCCTAAGCCTACCAGCAAATGGATAGTAAAACACCAGTGTTTGTGCAAGTGCTTCTCTGATGACTTTCACTGGGTCTCTGATCTCTTGCAATATTGAGGGATCATATTTATAGAAATGTATGGTTGGGATTTGAAATCGAAGACCCTCTTGGTCATCAATATCGGAAAGTTGTTTGAATTCATAGGGTGTGGGCTTTGCAGGAGCAACCAATTCTGGTTTGCACCTATGTACTTTGAACACTAGAGAGGTGGGTGGTGACAGTGCCATGCCAAGAAAATGGTTTGAATATGAGACTAAGAAACTTGGGCAAGCTTACAGGTTGTAGTGTGTGTTATGACTTATGATGGACAGGAATTTATAGCCAGAGATGACGAAATCTAGAACAGAAATATGTCCTTCAAAATAGGGAAAATATTATTATCACACACAATATAAGTATTACACACCAAATACGGACGCTCATAAAAACAAGAAAAACAATGTGCAACAACTCACGTAATACAAGTATCATTTCAATAGTATAAAAAAAATACAGTCAGTTGGCCTACTACACAAGATAATATTAAAAAAAAAAAAAGTATAATCATTTGGCGAAAAAAATGAATAGGAGTTTTCAAATGGTTGTACTTCATGTGATGGGTAGCGGCCTATTGGGTAATTTTTGTCCTTTCCAACAACTGCAATCACAAGTCATAACATAGTAAATAACGTTTGCCATAATTTTTTTTTTTTTTTTTCTGAATAACGTTTGCCGTAATTATTCAGCGAAGGCATAAATTCGCTATTTTTTCTTTATTATTCACAACTTTTTACATTACAGTTTTGAAAAAATTTCTGTAATTTGTTGAGATATTATCTCTTTTTTGCCCTTAACGTTTGAAGTTCAAGAGTAAAAAATCTTGGCTTTTGTAAAGTCAAAGTTCATGTGATATGCACACCAATTAAGAAGCCCCCTACACTTTGTCCACAAAACAATTAAAAACGAAGTAATAAAAAAAATAGAGGAGAGATAGGAATAACCAAGGTTCACGCCGGCTGAGAAAACGAATAAAGAAACAGCAAAGAAGTTGACAAAAATATATTTAACTTTGGGGTTAAAGTGATATTTAAAGTGAGACATTTAATATATTTAACTTTAATTAAATAATCCTTTTTACTTAACTCTATTCTTTTAATTTGTTAGGTGTAACAAAAATTGTATTTTTTTTAAATTTTTTGTTCATATGTTAGTAATATTCTAAAATTTTTATTCATTATTTAGACTAATATAGAGAAAATTATTTACACTTGGTTAATATTTTATAAAGCTTATTATTTTTTTTGTTAAGGACTAGTGTGTGTGTGTGTGTATATATATATATTAAGCTACTAAAAAAAAAAAAAAACTAAAAAAAACTAAAAAACAAGAAATGAGTGGACAATAGTCCACCTACACTTTGCTAATTTTTTTTTTTCTCTGGTTTTTTTTTTTGGTCTTCGATAAACAATTAAGTAATGCTACATCCACAATATTTAAACAACAATTCTACAACAAATCTTAAGTAGTAATCTGTTGTTGATTCTAATTTTGGACTTGTCATTGATATCACTTTTTTACCTATCAATAATAAATTTCCACTTAGAAATATTTTTTGTGAAAATGTTGTAAACATAACATTATTGTAAACATTTTCTTTTGAGTAATGCTTGGGACACAGCAATTTCAAAACAAACCTAAATTAGCAAAGCAAAAAAATTAAAATTAGAGATTATGGAGAGCCCATGTGTAAGCTGGCATGTTAATTTAGGAATGTTGTGAAGTTAATATAACATTTTATTGTGTCCATTGCATTACTATATATATATATATATATTTATATCTATTGAATAATATCTAAGCCTAATTAATAATCATACAAGTATAGAAATATCTTCATTGGTTAAAATTTGGAGAACTTATTCTACTTGGGGGCTCTAAGCGACCGCTTAATTGGCCTAATGGTAGGGCTGGCCCTAAAAAGGAAACCAAAAACCAGCAACGATCTAGTGATCGTTGAAGAGTTGGGCTATTAGTATGGATGGGTTGGGTTTTTTTACTCTATTTTCTAACTAAAATAACCAATATCCTCTGGTACGTTCGGTATAGACCGATACAACCTGGTATCTGGAGTGATACACTGACAAATACTGGTTGTATCAGAGGTATGGTACAGTATTGTATCAACTTCCTTTATCTCATTTTTTTACTTCATTAATCACAATTCTTATGAATCCTTTTTTATTTTCATTTTAAACTTTGGTTATTTTATAAGGAATTAAAAAAAAAAATTACCAAGTTGTGATTAGTGTAGTACAAAATGTAACATTATGAGTGATACAGAGGATTTGAATTTGATTTTTGGTGTGAGGGTAAAATGAGAATTTCAAATGGAAAGTGAGGGTAAAAGTATAAATGTATCAATTAGTCTTAACAAGTTTAGTGATATTAAGTTACTGGGTAGGTGAATGTAGATTATTAAATAATAATAATAATAATAAGGAAGGTTTGTGTACAGTTCAATAGAAGATCTAGGCCTTCTTTTTATTTTATTTTGTTCTAATCCAAATTAAATTACTAAAGTCAAGTTCAAAAGAAAAGTAGAAGAGAAATTGGAATCTTTCCCAATGACATTAACAAATGGCCTCGATTAAGGCTATCCAAAGCAAACCGAGCCCTAACTAACTTTTCCAACTCGATGCCACCCAAATGGAACCAACTCAATCCAAGTAGAAAGGCAATCTGTGGCGGATCTCTAGCATCAACAACTGATGTTAGTGGGTTGAGTGGTGGGTTAGAGGTTTGAAATCTGATGAAAACCGAACTGACCGACAAATCTCACCGGTAATTGCCACTCTCTCTCTGAGAGAGAGAGAGAGAGAGAGAGAGAGAGAGAGAGAGAGACAATATCTTGACCAGATCAATCGAGATTTGAGCTTGATCTGTTGTGATTTTGTTGAGATCTGACAAGATTTGGGCTGGATCTATCAAGATTCGACGTAATCCATCAAAATCTGGAATAGATTCAACAAGATCTCGTTCATCGTTGCCTCCCTTAGTTTCAACCAAAACTAACTCGATCCAAAGGAAGAACCACTAGATCTGACCCAATGGTGCTCACAGTCAGCGATGGGTCCTCCGTTCTATCACTTGCTAAAATTGGGTCTAGTCTGAGTAAAGTCCAAACTCAACCCAAACCAACCTATGGACATCCCTAGCCACGATTGCAAAGAAAGGGAAGAGTGACCATGTCACTAGAAACAATTGGTAAAGTGTGGAAAAGTGTACGTAATATCTTAGGCAATCTACAATTCGTAAGTATATATATGTTTTCATATTTAAATAAACAATGGAGAATAAAAATGAAGTTAGTCTTGTCTTTACTAGTAACCACTCCCTTGCATAAATCAATTTTAAGCATTAACAAATTGAAAAGAAGGGCTTTCTTTTAGTTGACCCAGCCATATATATAAATATATATATATATATATTGTGGGAGGTTCGAGGACCGAGAAACCTAATCTGAGGATAAATTTGCCTAACCCAAGCAAAGAAAAGCAGGCAGACTCCAAGGGCTATGCCTACCCGAGGATAATTAAAGAGCCAAAGGGCAACTAGCACCCCTGGAAAACCCAAGGATAAGGGAATGGATTGCAAAGGAAATGTACAAGATGTGCAGGGGTGGAGGAAGGAAGTTTCCTAAAGAATACACATCCCACCTCCGCATTCAATACTTTACACCAACCTAACTAACTACATTAATAAGGAGATGACCCCTGAAAAGTAACTTCACAGCTCACAGCTCTTTTTACTACATCCAAAAGGATCTTGATGGGATAAGAATCCAAAGAGTTCCCCTGAAACATACAAATGGAGGGCTAAGATGCAAGGAAAGGGACAATATAAAGAAAGGAAACCCCCAGAAAGATGGGATGAACATTTTACAAGAAAAAAGAAACAAGTGTGAGAACAAAGAATTACCCTGTAAAGAAATATCAACCTTACTTATCAATACAAGATCTATCCTCGGACCCCGAGGAAGAGTTTACACTGAATTGTTGTTTTATTCATTCCTATTTGTTACTTAGGTTCCATTAGTTTTAGACCTGTGATTATCTCAGCATTACACCTGACTTAAAAGCCCACTCTCTTAAAAATTCATTGTTTAAAGCTTGGTTTGAAGATCTAGGCGTCACTATTCTAAGTGGGTCTGGACTTTTCTTTTTGAGTCCTTACATATGTGTGTGTGTGTGTGCGCGCGCGCGCATGTTACATCACTTATTATTCTTTAATTAGCTGTGAATTTTGACATATTCATTATTAGATTAAATTATCTTCATATATTCTGCATTGCAAAATTCCAAGGTAATCAAAGACCAATTGTAATATCATCAATCAATTGCATTAAATATGAGTTTATGGATCAATTGGTAAAGAGCATCTGATTTTCATGAAAATCGGCATACATGTTAAGAACATATAGAACATGTAATCTAACAGTAAGATTTTCCAATTGAAAAATTATTGAGTGGTGTAGCTTTGATTACAGTTACACCAGGTGTCACTTGTAAGAGATGGTTAACTACAGTCACTGAAATAATCACGAAAAATATCTTACAAGTGAGGTTAGTCTCGCCTTTGCCTGTAACCCAAGGAAAAAAAAAAAGCATACATAAAAGAAAAGGAACCCATTCCTAACACAACCCATACCAAACCAAATACTTAAATCAAATACAAAAACCTAAATCAAAACCAATCTAACAACAATACCTAGAACACACCTAAACAAATCAAATTTTGAAAGTTAAGGGAAAAAGGTATTTTGTACCAAAACAAAACAACTACCGATGATGGTGGTCATTGTTGCATCAACAATGTTTGTGACCTCCAACATTAGGGTTGGGTTGCCTTTCTCTCTCTCTCTTGACCATTAAGGGGCTATTTGGTTGTGTTGTTTAAACAACACAATACATATTTCCACAACACATTTTCACCCACACTTATTTCCACAACACTTAAATAATGTTACTAGAACAACATTACCAAACGGACCCTTAAGTCTTACTATCCCTTTAATTTTGTTTCTTTTACTAAACTTATATTTCATGTATTCTATTTTAGTAAAAATATCATTTTGGTCCTTACATTTTGGAGTTACAATCAAGTTGGTCCCTACGTTTTGGAAGTAGTTAATTTGGTCTCTGTAATTTTTAAATTAATCAATTTGGTCCTTACTACGGTGTGCACTTTTGGCACACAAATGTAATCATTTATATTATAAAATAGTAATAACAAATTTTAATTGCTATTTAAAAAATCCAATGTCAGCATTTATACTAAAAATTAAATAAGAATTTAGAAACCAAAAAAGAAAAAAAAAATATGAAATATGAATTTTTAAAACATCACCATCTTTTTCTTTTTCTTTTCTTTTCTAGGGAAACAAACACATCAACAATGTTTGTGGAGAAAATCTATAACAATATATAAGCAAGCAAGCAAACACATCTCCCGTAGCCATTTGCTAGTTCATTTAAAAAGCTCAACAAATAATTAACAAACAAAATTCAAATAAAGAACCTAAAATGGCGAAGAGAATTTCAAACAAAGAAAATCAAAATGTCAAAATGAATCCATCAACAACAAACTAAAAAAAAAAAAAAAAAAAAAAGAGAAAAAGAAGAAGAAAAACATCAACCCCATTGGAGAAAACATTGTTAAGGGCCGATTTTTTGTCATTAATCAGGTCCATGCTCTAATTTTAAGGCATGGGCTCTTCAAGGCCATAATAGAGTTATGGGTGAGCTGGGTTTGTTTCCACCACGGAAGATAAATCCGTTTCTCAAAACCAACCTGTGCGCAAACACAAATCCAAAAATCCAAGAGGGAAAAATACTTATATGTACACGAATGAACTAAAAAAATTAGAGAGAAAAAAGAATAGTTTAATGGATTTTATTATTTATTTGTGAAACCCAAAATATTGGTTCCTAGAACCACAAGACCTTCGAATCCCAAGTTCCACAAACTTCAATAGACCCATTAGGATCCACAAGACTTGTGAGACTTGGAAGCCTAGATCAATGTGGTTTTCAAAAATACAAGTTCTATAAGTATAGATATTCCTTTCTACAATACTTCTTTTTCTTAGAGAGTCTAGGGAAAAAGTCCACAAAGCCTATAAATCTCAAACTTCATAGACTTAAGTAGGTCCTTGAGAATCTACAAGACTTGTGAGATTTGGGACCTTGGATCAATGTGGAGCTCCCATGTATTTCTTCAAGTTGAAATTTCTATTCATACAATATTTCTTCCTAAGGTCCTTGACCTAGGCAGGTGTTTCTTGCTTCTTCTTCTTCTTCTTTTTTGTGTAGATCTTAGATGCTCAGTGTTTTTCCTCCTACCTTTCTCTTCTGCTTTTATAGTGGGTATGGTTTAGTTTCTCGAAACGGTGTAGTCTTTAGTCCACTGGATCAACCATGGCTTCCTGCCATGGATCTGAAAGAGCTTTGTGGGCCTTTTTTCATCTTTCCACTCATGTTTTGTTTTTCTGGGAACCCACATCCGAAAGTATTTTAATTATTTTCTCTTCATAGAAAGTTGTAGATCAATGCCATTTGAGTTCAATGAGGAAAGGGCCCATTCTTCAAGGTTGAGAAAGAGACAATCGAAGGTTCCTTGGGCTGATAGCAACTTCTCTTGTTGGCTCTTTTTCTTGAAAGTAGTATAAATGTTTTTTAATTTTTTGAGATGGGTGAACTCCGAAAGCCTCCCAAGCATCTTTCTCCTTTTGCTTTCCCCCTCTGGCCGAGGTCCCTCAAATCTTTTCCTATAGATTCGTCAATTTCAATTCCAAAGTTTCAATACCTTTTAAAGCACAATGCGTCTCCTTCATTCTTCTCTTACCAAGCAAGAAACACCAGCCTAGGTCAAGGACCTTGGGAAGAAATATTGTATGAATAGAAAATTCAACTTGTAGAAATACTTGGGAGCTTTACACTGATTTAAGGTCCTAGATCTCACAAGTCTTGTATAGTCTCAATGATCTACTTAAGTCTGCGAAGTTTGGGATTTATAGGCTTTGTGGACCTTTTCCTTAGACTCTCTAAGAAAAAGAAGCATTGTAGAAAGGAAAATCTATACTTAAAGCAACCACATCAGCCCATCTATAATATTCTAAAATAGAAAAATGTACCAATTTTACACATTTTGAGCAAAAAAACACTTACATCAGTGGGTGTAAAAATGTGTAAATATACACCACGGCTGTGTAAATAAACAGTAACTGTGCATATATACACGATTACTATTCATGTGCAAACGATTTTTTTATTCTTTTTTTCTCTCTCCTCTATTAAACTACTTCTCTTCCCCAACATTTACAACAACCTAACGAGCCAAAATAAGAAGGAAGAAGAAAATAACTACCCAACCACCAAACCCAGCGCCAACACTAAACACTGCAACCTAGCACAAAGAATTAACCCAAAATCAATGAAAAAACAATTAGAAAATCTAACTCAAAATCAAGACAAACTCACTGGAAAAGCCAACTCAAAATCAATCAAAACTCACCAGCAAACCCAACCCAAAAACAATCCAAACCCATCGGAAAACCCAGCCCAAACCATACTCAATGGAAAACTCATGTGAAATGCCCAACGAAGCCGGATCTGCTACCACTGCTGCCGCCCAATGGTCTTTCATTGCTGCCGCCAGATCTTCCATTACTATCGTCGATTAGGGGTGGGAGGCGAAGGGTTATCGGTTGGGGGTGGGAGGCGAAGGGTCGATGGTGGAGGAAGAGAGGGAGGGGTGAAGGAAAGAGGGAGGGCGAAAGCGAGAGGGAGGCCGAATCAGCGAAGGGCTGAGGCGACGAGCTAGATCGGTGAAGAGCTGGATCAGCAGCAATGATGGGCTGGGTGAGGCGGCTGTGAGAAAGAGAGTGAGGGAAAGAAAGGAACAGGTAAGAGAGCTGATGTGGGTGTTTATGAGAGAGAATAGGTAGTAATAAATAATAATAAATAATATTATTTAATTAGAATAGATTTGTAAAATAGATAAACTGATGTGGATGTTTTAGAAATGTGGTAGTGTAAAATAGATGGAAATTTTTAGACAAATTGACGTGTTACTCTTATTGAACTTGTATTTTTGAAAACCACATTAATCTAGGCTTCCAACTCTCACAACTCTTGTGGATCCTAAAGGATTTATTGAAGTCTGTGGAACTTGGGATTCGAAGGTCTTGTGGTTCTAAGAACTAATATTTTGGGTTTCACAAATAAATAATAAAATCCATTAAACTATTCTTTTTTCTCTCTAATTTTTTTTAGTTCCTTCATATACATATATCTATTTTTCCCTCTTGAATTTTTGGATTTGTGTTTGCGCACAAGTTGGTTCTGAGAAATGGATTTATCTTCCACCGTAGAACCAAACCTAGCTCACCTATAACTCTATTATGGCCTTGAAGAGCTCACACCTTAAAATTAGAGCATGGGCCTGATTAATGATAAAAAAAAATCTGCGTTTAACAAACATTAACCAAAATTTGCACCAATTCTAAGAACAAGAAGTGGTTGGTCTGCTTGTCTTTGTGTCGAATCCGATGTGGCTGAGGCAGAGTTTACACTGTTGAGACTGATCTGCTATTGCTGATGCCAATCTGCACCAATTCGTGGAGGCTGGTGGAGATTTTGGACTGAGAAGGCCCAATAGACGCTGGTGTAATATCAGTCCCAACAGTAGCATTAGCCATAGAAGTTGTTGTAGAAGTTGTAGCAAAATAAATAGATGCGACAACACAAATGGCTCTTTGGGAATCTTCGTGGGGTTATGACTAGGTGTGAGTGTTAGTGTCATAGTGTGAGAGGCTGATAGGTGATTTGATGATGTGTTTGGCTCCCTAGAAAATAAGAGAAAAATAAAATGAAAGAAAGGCTGGAGTTTGGGCATTTGGGTTGATTTGTGAGGGTATTATGGTGGCTGGGTTCACAGTGGGGTTGATTTTGACTTGGACTGATGGCTGTGACGAATGATTGTTGGGTTTGATTTTTGTGTTTTTAGATTGTGTTTGGTTGTTAAGAAAGATTAAGAAAAGCTGGGGAAATTTTTGTTAATTCAAAGTTTCAAATTTTTTATTTTAGTTTCCTGGCATGTATAATTTTTTTTTTTTTTTAAACTTATAGATGTGGCTTTTTAAATAGCAATTAAATGTTTTTTTTTATAATTATTTTATTAGCTACTTTTTTTTTTTCCAGAATTATTTTATTAGCCATTTTTATGCCAACTATGCACAGCTTTTGTCACTAAAATGTTTTTAAATACCTCTTTAATTGTTCAATAAACAGTAATTGTCACTAAAATGTTTTTAAATACCTCTTTAATTGTTCAATAAACAGTAAAAAATAAAGGTTTAAAATTTTTTAAGGTCAGACTGAAATTGAACCATGATTACATCTTAATTAATTTAATAATTAATTAAAATATAAATAAATATATTAAATTAGTAAGAATTGAAAAACTGTCTAAAATAGTTCCAAATATTTGATTATTCCCTCAATGCAAGGGAGAGATCCGTGAAGCTCATTAGAGAAGCACCGTCACAATACTTGTATTCTACTACCCTTTTGCAGGTAGACTTAGGGAAGGGCCTGGTGCAAGCTATGGTAGAATGTACAGGTGAAGNATACTGACACAGAGTCCAATCCAATTGCTATAGCTGGCTCACATGGGGGTTTGGAAGAATTCCAAACACAACTCTTGCTGGCCTTTAGTATTAAAATAATGAAAAAATGAGACAAAACTACCAAATTTCCCTATGCTCCAATTACAATAATCAAACTTTCCTCACTTGAAAGTTGTTGTAAGCTCCGAGCATCTATGGCAATCATGGCTCCGTCATTCAGTTCTCTGGTGTTCACAGTGAGAAGGTGTGAACCAGAACTAGTAGCTCCAGCCAAGCCCACTCCTCATGAATTTAAACAACTTTCAGACTTGGATAATCGAGACAGCCTTCGATTTCAAATCCCAATTATACAATTCTACAAATATAATCCCTCAATGCAAGGGAGAGATCCAGTGAAGCTCATTAGAGAAGCACCGTCACAAATACTTGTATTCTACTACCCTTTTGCAGGTAGACTTAGGGAAGGGCCTGGTGCAAAGCTCATGGTAGAATGTACAGGTGAAGGTGTCATGTTCATTGAGGCTGATGCTGATGTTTCACTAGACCAGTTTGGACATGCAATTCATCCTCCATTTCTATGTATGGATGAGCTCCTTTATGATGTTCCCATTATAGATCATCTAGGTAACATATGCTTAATTTGTTCGTAATTTCTACAGATTAGTGGTTTACTGGTTTTTCTCTTAAATCAATTGAAATGATTTGAGGTATTAGTATGCCTAATCTCACTCATTTCAATGTTTTTGATAAAATAATAAAATACCCTTAAAGGTGTTTGATAAATAGTTCTATAATTATTTATTTATTATTGATATTATTATCGTTATGTGTTTATAATTATTTATATATTAATATGTTTAATTGTTAAACATGTATGAGAGTCTTTAAAATTATAAACTCATACCTCACCTAATATGCCGAAAAAATATTAAAGCAAAGCGGCACAAATTATTGGTTAAACAAGTATTAAGGTTCAATAGTTGCAAAAGCGACAAAACATCTTAGGCACAAAAACAAAGAAAAAAATTAAAAATGATAAGTTGACAAAAAGTTTTGAGAGATTTAAAATAACGATTTTAAAAATCAAAACTTATTTTAATCCTGTTAATGTGTGTTTTTAGAGAACACATTAAACATTTAGTTTGAAAAAAAAATGAAAAATTGAAAAATTTGTCAAAATAGTGAATTATTTTTTTCTTTTTTCATTAAAAGTTTTCAAAAATAATTTACTAATATATGCCCTAAGGGGACAGGTCATTAAATCCTTTTTACATATACTTATTTTAAGGATCTGTTTATTTTGCTGAAATTGAAATTTTTTTTGTGAAAGTACAATAGATAAAGGTAAAAGTTAGCTAAAATAGTACAGTAAGATCTATAAATAGTACTAAAAAGTACAATAAAATTTACAAATAATAAAAAAAATAAGTTAAATAGTAAAATAAATTGACAAAATTTATACACTAAATTCAAAACATGGTTTTACAAGTTTCCCGCAGCTAATAGAAGCGCATCTAGAATAAGGACAAATGACATTGGCGTGCGCTATGGAATTGGCAATTTTTTATTTTTTATATCATTAAGATATGTGTATTATGCTCATCTTACACATGGGAGTAGGTTCTATCTATAGGATGGGTGGATGACTTTGAGGTTTTTTTTTTTTTTTTTTTTTAGTTTTTAATTAGTCTGACTGATTCGATTGTTAATTTCCAATCGAACTGTCCATCCACCCATTACATACATTTGGTATATTCCAGTATTAATTAGCATTTGGAACGGTACCAACTGGCATGATACAATATCAACAACATCGTGTGATTCATGCTAATAACTTGGAGACATTTGTTACATGCATGATGCAACCCATATATAAAATAATTCTCTCCCCTCACCATAAAAAATATCCTACTTGAATTTTTTTAAATATATAAAAACTTTTTTTTGTGTTGTCCAAAGACTTCTCTTTCATTTAAATAGAGTCCCCTATATCATAAAACAAAAACTAGAGGCTTGGTGCTATTGTTTACTACTATTATAGCATTTTTTTATAATAGTGACTTGTCGAATGTTGAAAGAGTTATTACAATTTTTATAATGTCATATTATTAATTAAGAGTTAGGTAATTTTATAGCTGCAAACTATTTTATAACATTTTTACAAAATGTTGATGTGACAAATTTTTTATTGGCTTTCATTTAGACCCACCATTAATATCACTTTTTCATTTATCAATAACCACTCACCACATCAGCAATTTGTAAAAAAAATTTGTAAAAAAATTTGTATCTCTAGCATTACTCTTAAAAGTTATAATATCATTGGCATATGCATTCTACCTTGTTATTTAACTAGGTTAGTCATATATGTGAAATTATAATGACAAGTTTAAGACATCCAAAGTATTATTATTAGCTAAATTGGCACCTACTCATACACAAAATACTTAAGATCTTAAAGAAAATGGTTCGAATTGCAGGGTTAGCAACGATTATAACTATCTCAAAAAAATATTATCATTTGCTACAAGAAATGTTCAAAAACACACATGCTTTCGTAATTGGTTTTAATTGTGTTAATCTGAACTCGAGTTTCTTAGACTCGAGTTCCAC